>NW_016827519.1:908783-939209 GCF_001698545.2 Rhinopithecus bieti
CAAAAAATCAGTGAATCCAGGAGTTGCTTTTTCTTTCTTTCTTTTTTTTTTTTTTTCGCAAAGATTAACAAAATAGATAGACTGCGAGCCAGACTAATAAAGAAGAAAACAAAGAAGAATTGAATAGACACAATAAAAATGATAAAGGGGAGATCACCACTGAGCCCACCAAAATACAAACTACTATCAGAGAATACTATAAATATCTGTATGCAAATAAACTAGAAAATCTAGTATAATGGATAAATTCCCAGACACATACACCCTTCAAAGACTGAGCCAGGAAGAAGTTGAATCCCTGACTAGATTAATAACAAATTCTGAAACTGAATCAATAATTAATAGCCTACCAACCAAAAAAAGCCCAGGACCAGACGGACTGACAACCAAATTCTTCCAGAGGTACAAAAAGGAGCTGGTACCAATCCTTCTGAAACTATTCCAAACAATAGAAAAAGAGAGACTCCTCCCTAACTCATTTTATGAGGCCAGCATCATCCTGGTACAAAAAGCTGGCAAAGACACAACAAAAAATGTAAATTTCAGGCCAATATCCCTGATGAACATTAATGTGAAAATTCTCAATAAAATACTGGCAAACCAAATCTAGCAGCACGTCAAAAAGCTTATCCACCACGATCAAGTTGGCTTCATCCCTGGGATGCAAGGCTAGTTCAATATATGCAAATCAATAAACGTAATCCATCACATAAACAGAACCAACGACAAAAACTATATGATTATCTCAATAGATGCAGAAAAGGCCTTTGACAAAATTTAACACCCCTTCATGTTAAAAACTTCCAATAAACTAGGTATTGATGAAAGGTATCTCAAAATAATAAGAGCTATATATGACAAACCCACAGCCAGTATCATACTGAATGGGCAAAAGCTGGAAGCATTATCTCTGAAAACAGGCACAAGACAGGGATGCCCTCTCTCACCACTCCTATTCAACATAGTATTGGAAGTTCTTGCCAGGGCAATCAGGCAAGAGAAAGAAATAAACGGTATTCAAACAGGAAGAGAGGAAGTCAAATTGTCTCTGTTTGCAGATGACGTGATTGTATATTTAGAAGCCCCATCATCTCAGCCTAAAACCTCCTTAAGCTGAAAAGAAACTTCAGTAAAGTTTCAGGATACAAAATTGATGTGCAAAAATCACAAACATTCTTATACACCAATAATAGACAAACAGAGTCAAATCATGAGTGAACTCCCATTCACAATTGCTACAAAGTGAATAAAATACCTAGGAATACAACTTACAAGGGATGTGAAGGACTTCTTCAATGAGAACTACAAACCACTGCTCAAGGAAATAAGAGAGGACACAAACAAATGGAAAAACATTCCATGCTCATGGATAGGAAGAACCAGTATCATGAAAATGGCCATAGGGCCTAAAGTAATTTACAGATTCAATGCTATCCCCATCAAGCTGCCATTGACTTTCTTCACAGAATTAGAAAATACTACTTAAGTTTTCTACTTTTCAAGAAAGAGTTAAATGATATATTTTGATTGGTGTGCAAATTAGTAAAGGTGAGATAAAAGTATTTACATACCTGAAGTGTATTTAAAAGGACTATTGCAAATAAATAAGGTTTAGTTAATTTGAATTTGCATTTATCTCTATGCAAAGTGCTTATATTTAAGTATTTATCGATGTGATTTCTATTTGGACTACTGTAGGTTTAGTTAGATTTCAGAATCTAGAATGTATTTGTATGTAGTAATAAAAGAGACTTTTGAAAGATAATTTTTATGTGTATGGGGATTCATATTACACCAGCACACTGATTTCCAAACAAATATTTTTCACATGAGATAAATGTAATTTGAATACAATATAGCATTGCTCTCCTAAATTGACAAAGTGAAGCAACTCAAGTTACGAATGTCGCCAATGTCTAAACCATGTAAGGATACAAGTGTATCGATCAACATAAGTAACAAAATAATTTTTTTCTGCTTTACTTTTGGTGATTAAGACTTGGCAGTGGTATTAGTGTAAGGTAGACTGGAACTTTCCAGTTTCTGTGAGTTTACAACTGTCATGTACTATCTGTTTTCCAATGCAGAACTGTTAAATAAAGAACTAGGGTTGGATTTTAGCAAAAATTGTCCACATTATAACAACAATCACAACATAAATGTCATCGCATCACTATTAATCAACAGTATTTGGACATGTACAGCTAAATTCAGATCCCCAGTATCAGAAATAGTTTGACTTCCCTTCCTACTCTGTATTCTACTCAACTAATTTTTTCCTTCTCTGTCTCAATGTAGTGTTTGAAAATAAACTTTTAGTTTTAGAACAGATTTAGGTTTACAGAAAACTTCAGAAATTAGTACAAAGAATCGCCACATACACCACACTCCATTTTCCATATTAACATATTGCATTAGTATAAGGCATTTTATATTCAATGAACCAATATTGATATATTATTATTAATTAAATTCCATACTTTATTCAGATTTATTTAGTTATTTTCCTGTTGCAGGATCCCATCCAATACACCCCATTACTTTTAGTTGCCATGTTTCCTTAGGTTTCTCTTGGCCTTAACAGTTTCACAAACTTTCCTAGTTTTACCTTACCTTAACAGTTTTGAGTACAGGTCAAGTATTTTGTAGAATGTCTCTTAACTGATATTTGTTCTATACCCATTTTATGTTTAGATCAGGATTATGTATTTTTGGAAAGACCACAGAAATACAGTGTCATTATGATCACGTCATGTCAAAGGTACATACTATCAACATGACTTATGATTGCTGAAATTAATCACCTGAAAAAGGTGGTATTTGTCAGGTTTCTCCACTATATTTATTTTTCTTCCCCTTACCATACTGTACTCTTTAGAAGGAGCTCACTGTACATAGCCCACATCTAAGGAATAGAGAGTTACGTTCCACCTCCTTGAGCTAGTAGTAGCAAGAGAAAATTTTGAAATGCTTCTTGTCTATTTTACCTCATTTTTTTATATATCCGCTTATTACTATTGATATGGCCACCAAGTATACTTATTTTATACTTTGGGTTTTATTTTATACTTTGGTTGCTCCAGTTGTTCCAGATTTGGCCACTGGGAGCTGTTTCAGTTGTCTCCATTGTCCCTTTGAATTGGCACTATCATTGTGAAGATTTTTTTTTCCCTATTTGGACATTCCTTACTTTTGGTTAAAACAAAATATTGGAGGCTCAACTTGTATATTTCCTTCCCCGATCCTACAATGAACAACTTCTCTAAAAACTCTGGTTCCTTTTATTGAAAAATATTATTAGAAACCACGATCTGGCTATTAAGTATGCTTATTAGTAATTCAACATTGCTACTTAATTCAAGGTCTCTCATCTGAAAGAAAAGAATATGTATGTGGTAAATAATAATCTGTATATATACTTTTAACTATCACTATTTCTCTGGGTAGCTATCTCTATCTATATTAAGCTAAATGTGAGTTGATACTGATGTACCTGACTCTAATCCATTACCACATACACCATTACAGCCTCCTCCCCTGTTTTTCTGTAACTTCCCACAGCTCCACAATCTACTATCCAATTATTTCCTAATTTTCAGTTTTAATACACATGTGTAAAGTTATCAGGGTTGTTAACCCATAGCCCCATTCAAAACTACTTCATCAACCAGGGTACAGTTATTTATACTCTTTTTTATATTCTTTTGCATTTAGTATTACAGATTCCATTCATTTCCAAATTTGCTTACGTCAGCCACATTCCGCTCCAAACCCCTGGCATTTAGGTTGTTTTATGTATGTGTAATACAGATGGAAGGATTTGGTATAATACATTATTCCTCTTATCTTAGAATACTCTACTAAAATAATTTTTTAAAATGTGCATATATTAGGGTTGTCTCTTTGTGTCACAAATTTCTAAGTGTTTTCACAAATGCATAATGGCATATCATTACAATATCAATGATATTGATATCATTACAATATCATAAGCAATAATTTCACTACATTAAATATCCACTGGGCTTCATTAATTAACCTCCCTCCTCCTGAAACTGAACACAACAACTGATTTTTTTTTTTACCATCTCAATAATTTTTCCATTTAGAGAATCTCATATAATTTGGAATCATACTATGCATTTTAGGTTTATCCATGTCTTTTTATGGCTTGATAGCTCATTATGATTTATTGTTGAATAATATTCTGTTGTATGACCATATCACCCTTCATTTAACCATTCACTTGTTAAAGATATATTGAATGCTTCCTGTTTGGGACAATTATAGACAAAGCTACTTAACTTTTATGTGCAAGCTTTGTATGAACATAGGTTTAAAATCATTGTGAGAATTTCCTGAAATCATGATTACTAGATTGTATGGTAAAATTATGCTTCACTTTGAAATAAGCAGCTAAACTATATTTTAAAGCGGTTGTTCCAGTCTACATTTCAACCAACAATGAATGAGAGTTCCTGTTGCTTTGCACCCTGTCCAACAATGTGTATTTCATTGTTGGGTAACTTACAGAGTTTTAAGGACAAGATGTTGGAAATATTTTGTATTGATTTGCCATCTGATCTTCTTTTTTTGGTGAGCTGTCTTTTCAGATCTTTTGCCCAGTTTTTAATCATATGGTGAGTTTTCTTATTGTAGAGTTTTGAGAGAGATTTTTCTAGGTTTGTATACAAGTCCTTTGTCAGATATTTGTTCTGTAAATATTTTCTCCCAATCTGTAGCTTAACAGTGCTCTTTAACAGCTCTATTAACAGTGCTTTTTCAATAAAGAATTTTTAATTTTACTAAAGCCCAACTAGTCAATTTTTTTATTTCATGGATGGCACATTTGATGTCGTACCTAAAAATTGATCACCAGGTGATCATATGGATTTTCTCCTATATTATTGTCTAGAAGGTTTATAGTTTTGTATTTTATATTTAGGTCTATGATCTATTTTGAATTAATTTTTGTAACAAAGATAAGGTCTGTATCTAGGTTAAAACAGGTAATAAAAACTTTCCAGCAGGGATTGGATGCAAGACAGGAAATTTTTAAAAATCATCCCCCCCGTGCCGCCATCTATCAGACTCTATCCCCTCTCTATTTTTTTATCTCTCTCAGCTTGACCTTCAAGGAGTAAGAATATCTGTGTGTCTTGGCAACTGTTTGAGGTAAAAATGGCCTTTGCCATGTAATGTGCTTTAGCTGGGAGTCAGGTATACCAAAAATAATGATTCGAGAGTCATAGAGAGAGATCATAAACTCTGGACTCAGATATTCTGATCGTAGATATGTTTTACATAGCTTTTCATGTCTCATTTTCTCTATCTGCATGAGGAAAATAATAATGCATATCTACAGGGGTGATGTAAAGTCAAATTAGTTAGTATTTGTTATGTGCTTTGGATAAAAGTTGGCAAATAGTACATGTTCTAAAAGTATTTGAGATATAAATGCAGATTTCTTTTTTTTTTTTTTTTTTCTTTGAGTCGGAGTCTCGCTGTGTCTTCTAGGCTGGAGTGCAGTGTTGCGATCTCGGCTCACTGCAAGCTCCGCCTCCCAGGTTCACGCCATTCTCCTGCCTCAGCCTCCCGAGTAGCTGGGACTACAGGCGCCAGCCACCACGCCCGGCTAATTTTTTGTATTTTTAGTAGAGGCGGGGTTTCACCATGTTAGCAAGGATGGTCTCGATCTCCTGATCTCGTGATCCACCCGCCTCAGCCTCCCAAAGTGCTGGGATTACAGGCGTGAGCCACCGCGCCCAGCCTATAAATGCAGATTTAAACTCAAATTATCTCTAGATATTTGTTACTGTGCTTCTTTTAAAATTTAAACATTTTAGTTTTAGTCAAAACAGGTTGTTGTTGTGTTGTGTTGTTGTGTTGCGTTGTGTTATGTTTTTTATACTTTCCTTTGTGAATTATTAGAGTTGGTGAAGAGATGCCTGTGTTAACACATGAAGTAAAATGTTAAGTGAGAAACGTCATCCGCTTTGTGCATATTGTGAGAATGATTGACATTGAACAGTGGGCCAGAGAATGTGGTCACAGTCATGGCTGAATCCCTCAGTCTCCAACATTATAAGGAACTCCCAGCAGGAAAATCATAATAATTCTAAAATTTATTTATTCATTCATTTTCAGTAAGTGAGGTAGCATTCTTTTAGTGAACAATATTTAGTGTATTTAATGGAAATACAGTTTATGAAGTTAGAGTGGTCCTGGCTTCACTATATGCAGAACAGATTAGATCAAGGCTCCCTGTTGCACCCAGTTCTGAGTTCTGACCCTGGAACAAAGAATGGCCAGAGAAACGACATGGTAGCTGTGCGTAGTAGTATTAATAATAAGATGTCCTTTTCCTGGAGTCATCTAGAACGCTTGACTGGTTTATTTCTCTACTTTTTTTTGTTCTAAATATCTTGAATTTTTCTTTTCTGTATTTTCTTATGCTAGTTCCTACTCTTGTTGGACCAATAACATTTTAATTTCATTTGTAACACTTACCCTCCCAGGGTTCTTCTCTGCTTCTTTACTTCTTCCCTACATCTTATCTGTATTCAGTTATACTCCCTGGCCCTTTATGTCCCAAGTGACTGCCTCATACCAATGTTCATCTTACTGCAAATTAGCATTTGCCAAAGAGCTGTACTGATATAAGCTCTATAAATATGTACTAATAGGAAAGGACAATATTTAATCAGGAATTTTATACAAGTAGATGATGTGCAGATCTTTTAAAAGAAATAGAAGCAAGTGGAGCTCCAGGCTATTAAGGTTTTTTTTTTGTTTGTTTTTTGTTTTTTTCTTAAGGGAAAAAATATAAAAGTCTATAGCCCATAACATGGCACATATGTGTTTTTGTGTGAACACAAAATTTAAAGGAAGAGAGAGAGAGTGTGCTGCAAAATGACAGTTTCAGTCATCATTTGAAAACTGGATTCTAAGTTGTCATATTAAGTTGCCACAGGCCAAATAGTCATCTCCTAAGCTCTGCTGAGAAATTTTAATTCTTGAATGCTTACCACCTACTAGGTTAGGGTTTCTTAACTTTGGCACTGTTGGCATTTTTGGTGAGATAACTCTCTGTTGCAGGGGGCTGTCCTGTGCATTGTAAGATATTAATAACATCCCTGGAACCCATGCCTCAGATGCTAGTAGCTTCCCCCACATCCACCATGAGTTGTGACAAAAAAAGAAAAAAAAAAATGTCTCTAGGTATTGCCAAATATCTTGTAGCAGACAAAATTGCCACGGGTTGAGAACTGCTGTGCTAGATATTTTAAAAATTCTTTTCCAAGAGATGTTTAAACCCATGAGAAAAGGATATGGTGAGATAGAAAACTTTAAAGTAAATATGAGTTAGAAACTTGGGAAGAACTTCAAAGAGTTATACTAATGTTTTTGTGTTATCTGAGCCTACTGAACTATTCTGTTTTGTACTTGGTGTTTGTTTAATTGAAGAAGAAATCTTTAATAACTAGCAGTGCAAAAGGAAGTCATATCTTGTTTTCATTATGGTAAAGTAAACAAAGCTCTTTCTCTTAGGATCTCCCAGTTTTTTCATTAACCTTTACTTCAAGACAATATAATGTTGAATATTATACCAGTTTTTGTGACTGGGGAAAGTGAGATATACAAAAGATACCACCTCATCAAAGGCACATAACCAGTTACCCAAAATTCAAGAGGAAGTATAGAATGATAACCACAAAGGTTCATAAGTCTAACAGAAGCTCAGAGTACATTCTCATGAGTCTGGTGAGACAGAATCCTTGCACAGGAAGTCAGGCAAAGCAAATTTATTACTTACAGATAGAGAGAAAGAATAAACAGAAGCCTAGGATACGTAAAAAGCTGGTCCATCAAGGCTAAGGAAAGCTGCCTAGGGTGGACAGAATCTTAAATGCATGTGCTGCACTGCAGCTGAGGGACCCAGAAAGCACTCCATTTTGGATTTTACACCCTGAGTGCCACTTGGCATGCTGAATTCAAGTATTACAGAATTTCTTGTTCTAGGACAAATAAGCACATAGCCTGGGTTGTTCCAGATAGTTTCCTTCTTATCTCAGGATGTTGCATTCTCAATCCATTCTGCCAAAGAATTACAGCAATAGGGAGAAGAGGAAGGTCAGCTAAGGTAATCTATGGTTCTGTCCTCCTACAGTTCACTTCCTGAGCCAGGTACCTCCACTTAGCTGAGCTATTCAATTTTATATGAACAGTGACTTCTCTGAATCTGGAGGTAAAGACTGGTCTCATCAAATCAATGCAGTGCCTTAAAATGTTTGACCTTGGTGCAACACCCTTAAGTCATGGCTAAAAGACATAGCACTAGGCCCGTGAAGACCATTACTATAGGCAAGATAATCAGGCATGCCTGGAGCAGGAAGCTAGACCAGGATCCCAGTGATCCACATGAAAAGTTGCTAATAGATTGAAGAAGGATCATTCAGATGGTCTTACTGTCTCCAGCCAATGGGCCTGCTTCTAGATCTACTCTACTTGTACCTCTACAATACCTAAGATGTTTATCTAGGTGCAGCAGGAGATGTTGGCAATCATTCTCACTTCTCCCAATTAGGCTAAAAGAAAGTTTAGAGCAATCTGTTGTCTAAAACCACCTTCCCACTGGAATTGAGGAACATCTGGTGGACTGTGAAGGCATTGGCATTGGACGAAACAATATCTGCCATGGTCAGGGACGGGTTTCTTATAATTTCCTCATGAGCATTGACTCCTATTTATGGATCAAACATCTCAAAAATGATGTAACACTCAATGTCAGTTACACCTTCTCACAGGTCCCTAGTAAGCCTTGTACACAGCTTAAGGCTTCTGGCCTAATGGAGCATCCCATTCCCAGGAATGGTATGTAAGACACCCCAGGTACACCCACTGGGTAGGACCCCACTATCCATAAGCTTTCCAGGCATGACATTGTACATTTCAAATTTAGGTCACCCCAGACTGCCTACAGATAAAGATGTGGCCCTTGGGTGCATACAGCACCGCTTCTTCTGCTTATGCTCAGTGACTCATTCAAGAGTATAGATCCATTGGCATATTTTAGCCAAGTTTCATTTATGAGGGTTGTGTGATCTCAGTTTCCTCCATACAACAATCCTCTGCACAGAGGGTTAGCAACGGTACAGGTCTTGTTATGCTCATTGCCATATGAACACCTTTCCTTTTAGGTAATCAAAGGAATGTGGTGTGACAAAGGACCAACCCACTAAGATTTTGTTATGTGTAGCTGTGATGTTTTGCTATCACAGGCCAAGAAAGTTAAAACAGGGCACTTCTGGCTGTCTTTTATGGGGCAAAGGCCAGATCTTCACTCAGTAATTCAGGGCTTGGGTTCCGCTTGTGTACACTGTGGCATAAGGAAGGCTGGTATAATTTACCATTGGCAGGAAAGGGTCATGACAGCCTGTGACAGAATGAGATCCAGGGTTGTAAATCCAACAGATCATCAGGTTACTCACAGTGGCCACAGGATGGGACTGTCTAATACAGGCTTCATGCTTCCACACCTCTGCATCTTCCACATCTCTGTAGAAAGAGCAGATTAAGGGAATCTCACAGGCTCCTTATCTATGTGTGTTAGTCTGTTTATTCATTGCTATAAAGAAATAGCTAACACTGGATAATTTATAAAGATAAAAGGCTTAATTCACTCATAATTCTGCAGGTTGTACAAGAAGTATGGCATTGGCATCTACTCAGCTTTTGGTGAAGCCTCAGGAAGCTTTCAATCATGTCAGAAGGTGACGCAGGAGCAGGTACATCACATAGTGAGAGTGGGTGCAAGACAGGAAAGGGGGAGATGCCACACGCTTTAAACAATCAGATCTCACATGAACTAAGAAAGTTAAGAACTCATTGATTCACTAATTCTTGAAAGGACAGCACCAAGATATCCACCTCCATGACCTAAATACCTCCCACAAGGCCTACCTCCAATACCAGAGGTCACATTTCAACATGAGATTTGGAGGGAACACACATCTAAACCGTATCATGCTGCCCCTGAACCCCCAAATTTTATGTCCTTCTCACATTGCAAAATACAATCATCCCTTCCCAATAGTCTCCAAAAAGTCTTAACTTGTTCCAGCATCAAGTCTAAAGTCCTAAGTCTCATCTGAGACACATTATTTCCACCCATGAGACTGTAAAATCAAAACAAGTTATTTACTTCCAGGATAAGTCTTGCCATTCCAAAATGAAGAAGTTGACCAGAAGAAAGGGGCTATAGGCCCCACACAAGTCTGAAACACAGAAGGGCAGTCGTTAAATCTTAAAACTCCAAATAATTTCCCTGGACTCCAAGTACCGCATCCAGTGCACACTGGTGCAGCAGGTGGGCACCCAAGGCCTTGGAAAGCTCCATCCCTGTGGCTTTTCAGGGTATAACCCCCATGGATACTCTCACAGATTGGAGTTGAGTACCTGCGGCTTTTCCACACTGGGGTTGCAAGTTGCCGGTGGATCTACCATTCTCAGGTCTGGAGAGTGGCAGCTCCCTTCCCACAGCTCTGCTAGGCAGTGCCCCACTGGGCACTCTGTGTGGAAGTCCCAACCCCACATTTCTCCTCTCCTCACTGCCTTAGTAGAGTATCTCTGTGGTGACCCCACCGCTGCAGCAGGTTTCTGCCAGAGTGTCCAGGCTTTCCATATATTCTCTGAAAATTAGGTGAAAGCTGCCATGCTTCTTTCAGTCTTTCATTCTGCACACCTACAGGCTTAATGCCACATAGAAGCTACCAAGGCTTACGGCTTGCACCCTCCAGAGCTGTGGTGTAAGCTGTACCTGGACCCCCTTGAACTGAGGCTAGAGCTGGAACATCCTGGATGTGGGGATAAACCTCTCAGGGTAGTGTAGGGCAGTGGGGCCCTGGGCCTGGCCCCTGAAACCATTATTTCCTTCTAGGCCTCTGGACCTGTGGTGGGAAGAGCTGCCTGGAAAATCTCTGAAATTCCTTGTGGCCTTTCTCATTTTCTTTGATATTAGCAGTCAGCTCCCTTTTAGACATGGTAATCTTTCTAGCAAGCGGTTGCTCTGCAGCCTGCTTGGACTCTTCTGAAGATGCTTTTTTTTTTTGATCATAGGTTCTTAGAAGCAGTCAGGCAACATCTTGAATGCTTTACTGCTTAAAAATTTCTTCTGCCAGATACCCTGAGTCATCATTATTAAGACTGAACTTAAAGACATGAACATGGACAGAATTCAGCCAAGCTCTTTGCTAAGGCATAACATGGGTAATCTTTACTCCAGTTCCCAAATAAACTACTCATTTTGATCTGAGACCTCATAAGCCTGGCCTTCAGTGTCCATATTTCTATCAGCATTTTGGTCACAACCACTTAACAAGTCTATAGGAAGTTCTAAACTTTACCACATCTTCTTGTCTTCTTCTGAGCCCTCCAAATTCTTCCAAATTCTACCTGTTTCTCAGTTCCAAAGCCACTTCCACATTTCTGGATATCCTTATAGCAATGCCTCACTCCTCAGTACCAATTTTCTGTGCTAGTCCATTCTAGCATTTTTATGTATTAAAAAAATACCTGAGATTGGGAAATTTATGAAGAAAAGCGGTTTAATTGGCTCACATTTCTGTAAGTTATACATAAAGTATGGCACTGGCATCTGCCTGGCTTCTGGTGATACCACAGGTAGTTTTTACTCATGGCACAAAGTCAAGAAGGACCAGGAATATTCAAGGCTAGAGCAGGAGCAAGAGACAGAGTGGAGAGGTGCCACACTATTTTAAATGACCAGATCTCAAGTGAACTAGTAGAGTGAGAACTCACTCATTATTGCAAGGACAGCACCAAATCATTCATAAGGAATTTTCTCACATGGTCCAAACAGCTCTCACTAGGCTTAACTCCAACATTGGAGGTCATATTTCAACTCACATTTCAACTCCAATCTGTGAGATTTGGAGGAGACACACATCTAAACTATATCACCATTGGATAAGGTTTTGGCTAAGTTGGTGTAATGACCCAATCTCTCTATTCCCTGTCTTCTGCTACTACTTCCCCCGGCTGCCCTCTCGAGGTCCTCCTGACTCACACCCTCCTTCCAGCATGGTCAGAGGGTTCCATGAGCAGAACCACCATTACTCCTCTCAGGTAAGCAAGGACGTTCTCTGGAGGCACTGGGGTATACACCAAGTTCACCCATAGCTTGTCAGGTCAGTGACTGGATACATAGGGCCAATGGGCCCTGTACAATAGGCCACAGCACCCCATTGGGTTAATCCTACATGTTTACAGTTTTCCAGTGTGTCTGTCTGCCAGGCAGTCCACATCTTCTACCATCCCAGGAAGCATGTAGGCAGCTGTAACTGGGAATAAAGATTGGTAGTTTTCTCAAGGACATAAGAATGGTCTACAATGCTGTAGTTTCCCTATTTGCTTTCCATTCACTGCTCACCACTTCCTTTTGTGCTTCTCTGTGCACCACCTACCTATACATGCCCCCTCAGGGGCTCCTCCAATAGTACCCCTATGCCCTGTGTGCATGCTGCTCCATCCAGTGACCCAGGACCACATTTTTACTACGTTGGAATGAAGTATGTATGATCCAGAGGGTCCTTGACATTCAGAATCTATGGTTGAAATGCCTCCGCCAAGCATCCTTTTGTCAAGGATTTCTTCAACCGTTCATTAAAATTATCTACTATAATTGTTGCCTGTGGATGGTAAGGCAAGTGGAAGCTCCAGCCAATGCCAAACATGTGGGCCCTCGGTGCTTGGGCTTCAGCAATGAATGTCAGGCCTTGATCCATTTGACTGTCATCAGGGCAACCAAAGTGCAAACAAGAGGTGGAAGCGTTTAGTTAGCCAAGGTCATCTGCGGATCTGTCCTCCTGCGCTAACGTCCATCTTCTCTTGCATGGAGGGTAAAGCCTTTTTTGCTTCTTTATTGCATTATTATTATAAATATAAAATGGCATGTACTCTGTATAGTAACAATTTTTAAATATTCATTTATTAAACGCTCACTGCTGAGGTCATGTCAAGAAAAGATTCTCTCCTTAGAGAGCCCTCTTAAATCTGCATAATCTTTTGTGTATTGTAGGCACTGAACTAAAATAATATGTATTTAGTTAGGAACCAGTAAGTGGCAGAAAAAATAGAGAGCACAAGAGTCTTAGAAAATTTAAATAAGAAATTATTTCTGGCTTGAGAACAAGAAATGCTTGAGGATTTGTGGAGCTTGAAGCTTATATGATTTGTGAACCCCTTTTCAAGAAATAATAATACAAGATTATAAATGCAATATTAAGTATAAAAGGGAACATTTATTTAGAGTGATACAGGTAAATTAATATAATTACTTTTTTAGAAAGCTGACAATTTGCACAAAAACACAAACTGCAGAAAATAACATATTTTGTTAATTAGCTGCCTGACACCCTCTTTCAAGAATTTTTCCCTATGACTTTTAGCTTCATGCTCTTTACTAGCCTCTTCACATGACATCAACTTTGCAATGACTTTTTATATAGCAAGAATAGAAAGATAATTTATTATTGTTTCTATCGTGCTTGGTTGGAGTTTCTTCTTTTCATTAAAGTAGTTGTCTTCAGTGACACAATCATTGTTGGTAATATCATGTAATTTTTAGGATTCATGTCAAATTTGGAAAGATCTCTTTTGTTTCTTATTTATTATCTATAAGATTTGAGCTAATTTCTCAGACTTCTTTTTGGCCTAGTACTTTTCAAACATTTTTCTTCTCTAAGCACAAACTTCTACAGTGAAGCAACATAGAAAATGTTCATTTTACAATCACAGTCTCTCTATGTGTACTTTTGTGTTATAGTTCCAAGTGAGTTCACACAACAGATGGTAGAAATATTCTTAGAAACCATCTTTACTTATACATTAGTATTCGTATATTAGTAGAAGCCACTGAATGGTTTTAAACAAAGGAATGACAGATCTAACTGATGTGCTTACCTGTTAACTCAAGTACCCCGAGGAGCAGTTTTGGGGGGTTCATTCTAGTAAGTACAACCCCCACAAGCCTCTTGTATTCCTTATATCCATATTCAGTCTTTTACAAAATGATACAAAAGTATTTCCCTACAACTCTTTCCTTTTTGGACATTAAAAATGTATTGACCAGATTTCTTTAAGTCATATAGGCAAGAATGGCAAATTCCATTTCAACAGAAGGCAAGATGGATGGTGTGGCATATTTTGTTTTAGTTAAATTCTGTGCTATAAATATGTGATTATTAAATCTTGATTTATAGAGACCTACACTAAATTCTGAAAAAAAAAAATCATAAACAATTACATTATTTAAAAATTTTTCCCTAGTTCTTTTTTTCAGTTTTGATTATAAACATATTTTCTGTTAAAGATTATTTCATCCACTTTCCAAAACAATCAGGAAATATATTAAGAAAAAACAAATGATTTTACCAGTCTAACGAATCTAGTGTCAATTTTAAAGCATTTTGTATTTCCTTTTAGTTTATTCCTGGAGCCTGACTTATTTGTACTTGAAATCATAGTATACGACAATTTTATCTTCCCTTCTCCCACACTTACTATTGCATCATGGGCATTTTCTTTGTTGCTATCATCGGTGGCTACATAAATATTTCATTGAGTGGGTGATGTTAATTTATTTAATAACTCCTGTTTTTCAATTATTAGACATTTGATTTTGGTCCATTTTTTTGAGAACTCATTTATTCATTATTTCTAACTTTTTGTTTTTAAACTTTTATTGTTTTAAAAAACACATGGCATTTTCCAGTTTAACCATTTTTAAGTGTACAGTTCAGTGTACAGTTAAAGTATACATGCACATCGTTGTACAACCATCACCATCATCCATTTCCAGAGTTTTTTTTATTTTCCCAAACTGAAACTCAGTACTCATTAGACAATATCATTTCCCCTTCTTTCAAACCCTGATAACCACCATTGTACTTTCTGTCTCTATGAATGTGGCTGTGCTAAGAAACTCTGATTCTTGTAAAAGAAACTCTTGCAATCATGTATTATTTGTCCTTTCGTGACTGGCTGTTTTCACTTAGCATAATGTCTTTGGGATTCAACCATGTTGTTACATGTGTCGAAATTTTCATTTTAAGACCAAATGATACTCCAATGTACATATCTACCACATTTTGTTTATCCTTTCACCCATGATTAATTGGATTGCTTCTGCTTTGGGCTACTGTGAATAAAGTTGTTAAAAACATGAAAAACTTACATTATTGAAAATTTATACTGCTGTCTCATACATTTGCTATACTTCATTTTATAACTCTGATGATTTGCATCAGACATCTGCCTCCATTTAGAAGCCTCTTCCTTTGAGCAGCTGCTTTATAATGTGAAAGTAATGGCTTGATTGCCTATGTAATACCACCACCTCTTGGTCATGGTTGAGTATGCATGCGTGTATATTTTCTGTTCTTTCTCAGGAAATGATCAAGGTATTAGTAAATGTTGTGAAACTAAATTCATATTTAGAAAACAAAGATGAAGCAATCAGTGATTCATCTCTACAGTGATATTGGGAAATCTCTTCTCCTTGTGTCTTGTAAGAGGTTCTCAACTTTCATTTATTCACTCTGAGCTACATAATCGAGAGTGACAGAGTTTTTATCTGCATGATTCCACTTCTGCTGCCTGTGTATTTCTGGCAGACATTTCTCTTCAATCATGTCGAGTGCTTTCTCCAAAGCCTTATACTTCTTTTCAGCATAGCGATTCAGACATTGCTTTCCAGTTGTGTGTGATCAATGAGTTGAAAATCTTTCACTTTTAGTATATATAATAATAAACACTTTTAACATAATTCAAATTTTTTAAACCTTTTATACAAGCAATGTTGTGGTCAGTGTGATTGGAAAGTCAGCCCAAAGTAAAAGAAAAAAAATAGCATAAAGTTTAAAAACTTAAGCCTGCCTATTAAAATCTAATTATTTACCTAGCTTCAATACAGGTAAGAGCTTCCCTGTTTAGTATACAAGTTGTCATTTCAGTAAGTCAGAGACAGCGTATGCTAACCTACTGCATCTCCAGGTGTTTGGACCTGATTATAAGGTTGAAACTTGGTGGTTTGCATCTTGACTTAGTAGAGAGGGCATGATTATTATTTAAATAAAGCTCGTGTTTTATTTTGGTGGAAGCTGTTAAAATGTCAAATGTATTACTCTGTTTTTATGGTTTCTATGACCCACATAATTTTCAAATTCCTGAAACAAACACATGAGATAGTACAATCTGTTCTACTAGTATACATCACAATTTATCCCCAGTGAAAGTTTTAAAATTGGACTGGCACATGGTGCCAGGGTCCTGTCTGTGCTCCTTTTACTATAAGAACAAGCTGCTGAATAACAAGTGGTATAGCACTAAAATCTAATAATATTTTCCACTTTCTCAGTCCATTCCTGGCATCAACAAACATAAGTTACACTTTCCTTGCACCTTATACAAAAATTAATTCAAGATGGAATAAAGACTTAAATGTTAGACCTAAAACCATAAAAACCCTAGAAGAAAACCTAGGTAATACCATTCAGGACATAGGCATGGGCAAGGACTTCATGTTTATAACACCAAAAGCAATGACAACAGAAGTCAAAATTGACCAATGGGATCTAATTAAACTAAAGAGCTTCTGCACAGCAAAAGAAACTATCATCAGAGTGAACAGACAACCTACAGATTGGGAGAAAATTTTTGCAAACTACCCATCTGACAAAGGTCTAATATCCCGAATCTACAAGGAACTTAAATAAAGTTACAAGAAAAAAACAGCCCCATCAAAAGTGGGCAAAGGATATGAACAGACACATCTCAAAAGAAGACATTTATGTGGCCAACAAACATATGAAAAAAAGCTCATCATCACTGGTCATTAGAGAAATGCAAATCAAAACCACAATGAGATACCATCTCACACCAGTTAGAATGGCGATCATTAAAAAGCCAGGAAACAACAGATGCTGGAGAGGATGTGGAGAAATAGCAGTGTTTTCACACTGTTGATGAGAGTGTAAATTAGTTNACCTACAGATTGGGAGAAAATTTTGCAAACTACCCATCTGACAAAGGTCTAATATCCCGAATCTACAAGGAACTTAAATAAAGTTACAAGAAAAAAACAGCCCCATCAAAAAGTGGGCAAAGGATATGAACAGACACATCTCAGAATAAGACATTTATGTGGCCAACAAACATATGAAAAAAAGCTCATCATCACTGGTCATTAGAGAAATGCAAATCAAAACCACAATGAGATACCATCTCACACCAGTTAGAATGGCGATCATTAAAAAGCCAGGAAACAACAGATGCTGGAGAGGATGTGGAGAAATAGCAGTGTTTTCACACTGTTGATGAGAGTGTAAATTAGTTCAACCATTGTGGAAAACAACGTGGCGATTCCTCAAAGATCTAGAACCAGAAATACCATTTGACCCAGTAGTCCCACTACTGGGTATATACCCAAAGGATTATAAATCATGCTGCTATAAAGACACATGCACACATATGCTTACTGAAGCACTATTTGTGATAGCAAAGACTTGGAACCAACCCAAATGCCCATCAATAATAGACTGGATAAAGAAAATGTGGCACATATACACCAAGGAATACTATGCAGCCATAAAAAAAGAATGAGTTCACATCCTTTGCAGGGACATGGATGAAGCTGGAATCCCTAATTCTCAGCAAACTAACACAAGAGCAAAAAACCAAACACTGCATGTTCTCACTCAGAAGTGGGAGTTGAACAATGAGAACACATGGACACAGGGAGGGGAACATAACATGCAAGGGCCTGTCAGTGGGTGGGGGGCAAGGGGAGGGAGAGCATTAGGACAAATATCTAATGTATGCAGGACTTAAAACCTAGGTGACAGGTTGATAGGTGCAGCAAACCACCATTGCACCTGTATACCTATGTAACAAACCTGCATGTTCTGCACATGTATCCCAGAACTTAAAATAAAAAACAAAATAAAACAGTATAATGTTGATTGCAGTCTTTACAGGTACAAGTTCTGAGCTATAAAAAGTATGTTAATAGTTTAGTAACCATTGTATTTTCCTTCAAAGATGATAGCTTACCTCCTACTTTAGGATATATTATGGTTATTATTGCATGTTCTTTTTTTTCATATTCTTAAACTATTGCAAAGATTTAGTGTCATATGTGGTATCCATATTGCCTTTATTAACTACTTAGCTATGCCATATGTTTTATTTTATATTTTTCACTCAATCTGAACATTTAGGCACAAATTGCCACTTCGACAATTACTTTGATATGGTGACAGCCTCCAAATACACTAGCAAGGCCACTATCCAAGAGCTAATGGAAAAGAAAATCTTCAAGACCAAATTAAAATGCTTGATTTACATCATTTTAAAAACTAGTTTACATACACAGCCAGAATTAATGCACAAGGGAAGGTACAGACTAAGATAGTGAGTATACGTGTATTCAACTTATATTGTCAATAGCCAACATGACTCACAGGTGATTCATGACATATGATCTATACTTACCATATCCTTTTGAGTTTCCCCTATGTCTTAGAAGGTGTTGAGGTAAATTGCACATATTATGCCCATTTGTTCCTTATATTAATCTGGGTTCTTCAGAGAATCAGAGCCAATAGGATATACATAGAGTGAGATTTATTATAAGGAATTGGCTTACATGCTTATGGAGTCTAAGTCCCACAGTCTGCCTTCTGTGAGCTGGAGAAACAGAAAAGCTTGGAGTATAAATTCCAGTCCAAATCCTAAGGTCTGAGAGCCAGCAGTGGCAGAAGTGCCAACAGTGTTAAGTACCAATGCAAGCACAAGAGAAGACTAATGTCTCAGCTCAAGCAGTTAGACAGAGAGAGAGAGAGAGAGAGAGAGAGAGAGAGAGAGAGAGGAAGAGGAATAGGAAGGGAAAGAAGAAGAGGAAGAGAAAGAGGAAGAGAGAGAGATAGGGGGAGAGCGAGAGAGAAATTAAACCTTCCTATTAGATTTTGTTCTACTGGGGCCAGCGGTGGATTCCTATATGCTACCCATATTGGAGAGGTCCATCTACTTTACTCAGTCCACCAATTCAAATTCTAATCTTTTCTGGAAATGCCCTCACAGACAAATCCGGTAATAATGTTTAACCAGGTATCTGCGTATCCCATGGCCCAGTCAAGTTAAGGAATAAACTAACAATTATATTCCCATATAAAAGATTGTATATGCTTTTTAAAAAGATATTATTCTGTATAAACACAGTACAATAATCAAAATCAGCAAGTTAATATTGATACAATTCCATTATTAAATGTGTGTGTATGTGTGTGTGTTTCTCTCTCTCCAAAACTGATACTTCCAGTTTCAAATATCACAGGATTAAATCTCACCTAATGTTCTAATATTGAGAAATTTCACTCTCATTATCCATAATGTATTTATATGTTGTTATATGTTTACTTATTTAATAAATCTGTTAACACATATTACTGTGAAAAAAATAAGAAAACCTATTTTTTAAAATCTTTATGGGTATTAGTGAATCTAAAGGTTCAACAATTTCTAACATTAAGTATATGTGTTTATTTTGTTCTGCTTTGAAGGCATGGCCTGCCCCTCCACACCCGTGGGCGTTTCTCGTTAGGTGGAAAGAGGGACTTGAGAAAATAAATGAGACACAGACACAAAGTATAGAGAAAGAAAAAGTGGGCCCAGGGGATCGGCGCTCAGCATGCAGAGGACCCGCGCCGGCATCAGTCTCTGAGTTCCCCCAGTATTTATTGATCATTATCTTTACCATCTTAGAAAAAGGGAAGTGGCAGGATAATAGGATCATTGTGGTAGGGAGAAGGTCAGCAGTAAGACATATGAATAAAGATCTCTGTGACATGAATAAGTTTAAGGAAAAGTGCTGTGCCTTGATATGCATATGCAAACATCTCTATAAACATTTTTAGTGCATAAACAGCAGCATTGCCGCTAGCACGTCCCACCTTTCACCCTAAGGCGGTTTTCTCCCATCTTAGTAAATAGAACATACAATCGGGTTTTACACCGAGATGTTCCATTGCCCAGGGACGGGCAGGAGACAGATGAGTTTCTCTATCTCAACTGCCAAGAGGCCTTCTTTCCTCTTATACTAGTCCTCCTCAGCACAGACCCTTCACGAGTGTCAGGCTGGGGGACCATCAGGTCTTTCCCTTCCTATGAGGCCATATTTCAGACATGGGGAGAAACCTTGGAAAATACCCAGCTTTCCTAGGCAGAGGTCCCTGCGACCTTTGGCAGTGTATGTGTCCCTGGGTACTTGAGATTAAGAGAAGGGTGATGACTTTTCACAAGCATACTGCCTTCAGGCACTTGTTTAACAAAGCACACCCTGCACAGCCCAAAATCCTTTAAACCTTGAGTCACCACAGCACATGTTTCTTGCAAGGACAAGGCTGGGGGTAGGGTACAGATCAACAGCGTCTCAAATACAGAACAAAATGGAGTCTCTTATGTCTACTTCTTTCTATATAGACACAGTAACAGTCTGATCTCTCTTTTCCCCACAACGCTTATTTTTCATCAGCATCGTGGTTACATTATTCATATGAAATTCTGTAGGCTCTATTGTTTCTATTTTAGACCATTTCCTGTCCCCCCACAACTACCACTCCTATTGATTCTATGTAATCATTTGTTTGTTTACAAATGTGAAACACTATCATAATTCTAAAAGTCAGTTATATAATCAAAGTATATACTCAGAGAAGTATCAATCCTCTCCCTCCATTTTATAGTTTTCACCCTGATCTCACACATCTCTTGGAAGTAGCCAGTCTCAATATTATGTAGTTAATACTTCTTCTGTTTCTTTTTGCACAAATGAGCAAAAACATGTGTATGTCCTTATTTTCCTTCCTGAGTTTAATATAGATAGCAAACTCTAGATTATTTTCTACATCCCAATATACTGACTGGTAGAACTCTCATTCTGTTTTAACAGGTCCACATTATCCCATTTTAAAGGTGCATCACAGTTTATTAAACCAGCTTTCTATATATGAACATTCAAGTTACTCTCAATATTTTGTATCTATAAAAATAATTTAATAAATAAACTTATACATATATACTTTACTATAGTTAGAGATAAATTCCTAGAACTGAAGTTGTTGGATCAAAATGAAAATATTAATGTATACATAGTTTTGTTGTCTATTGCCAAATTTCTCTCAAAAAAGATTATACCAATTGATATTCTCATCAATATATTATACTATAGTTCAAGCAATCTCTTAAAAGTGTTTTGTTTGCTTTTTTGGCCTCCAGTTTGAAATAAAAGAATAAAAACATTTTTAAAAGAAATACGTGTGTGCTCCTCATACCCTGTGAGATTTGATGGTGTGAAATATTAACTCAAGAATCTAAAAATCCCCAAACATTAAGGAAATATATTTATTTAGTGGTATATACCAAATTAGAAATGGGGATATATACAGTTATAAAAGATTTTTTAAATTTTGAGAAAATATGTATTTGGGTTCAAAACCCATTTATCTATAAGTTTCAACTATTGAAGACTATCTTTTAGTGACTCCTCTGCCCCTCCTCCTCCTACAATTCCAACTAGAGTAAAGCAGTAAGATTAAAATTGTGATTCTGGCAAAACTGTGTAATTACACAATTCCAACTCCGGGAATATTGTCAATATGCTTATCGTCTCTAAAATCGAGATTTTTCAATTTATAGAATTGATTCTAACTCTATTTAATTTGCTGTACACTGTTAGGATTAAATAGAGTAACCTACTAAATTTTTACAACTTACAAAATCTTTTGTAACCGACAAAATCTTTGCATCTGAAATAGGATAAGCTTCAAATAGCTGTTTTTTCCACAAAGAATTTTCGTAATTGAGGTTTGATTATATTTCTACTTTTAAAATTTTGTTTTCCTTTTTTAAATCAATTAGTACCATACAAAATTATTTATTATATTATTTTAATTACACTTTTGTCAAAATATATTTCCTATTGCAACATATTTTATGTAATTTCACTTCAATATTTACAAATAAAATACAACCAACAGTCATCATAACACACAAATCTTAAAAATTATTATTTTAAAAATGATTCTAAAATGTATCTGAAGTTTTTTTGTTCTTCTCAATAAGCATTAGCCATAGAAAAACAACAAAATGATGTTTTTCTCTGATCTTACAATGGAAGTGAGGAACATTATTCTTTGACTCTTTCGGTGTAGGTAAAAATTTCTAAAATAGACTTTTCTTTGTAAACTAAAAATGATTAATAGTAGAAAAGTTATATATGCCAAATTGTATGTATCAAAATTTAGGTATCAGTCTCTATTTCTAACAAGTGTTCTATAATTTATAATTTTGCATATCACGAGAGTTTTTAATCTTTACATAGACATTCTGCTATGCTTTAATAAAAGTGTTTATGACTGTCACAATTTAATATAAAATTCAAGATCTATGTTGATTCTAAAATAAAGAGTCTTTATCTTGTATCTGGGTCTGGAAGACAAAAACCGGACAGTTTACACAGACTGTTAGATAAACTGTGTACTTATTTTATAAACCAAAGTTTCTAAGTTAAAAGAGTTCACAGAATCTTTTTATCTTCATTCCTACTATTACCCCACGTGTGTTGTGCATAAATTTGTGCATGTACCTGGGCATAAATGCAACACAGAATTAAACTTGAGCACAGAATTCCCTAGGATTCAAGACATATTAAACTAAATTAGATAGCTTTTCAATTTAGCCTATCAAAATCACAAAAGAATACTTGCCTGTTTATTTTGTTAGCATAACTTTCTTAGGAACAATTTCTGTAAGAATCTCTTAAATGCAGAGCCAAAACTGGACAACTAGTATTTTACTTACTGTGACATACACTTATTTTGAAATATGTTCAAAATTTGCTGAATTCAATAGTCTTAATTTAGAATCATCATAGGTTAAGACTGAAAAGGTTAGGAGGTAATCTGATTTAACATTAATACTCTAAAATTTACAGTTTACCCCAAAATATTTACAGTTGCAACTATTAAAAACAATTGCAGGTACATTCACTTATTTATTTATATGTTTATTCTGTAAGGAGTAAATACCTACTGACAGAAAATGTTCTTGGCTCTACATAATTGAACAAATTAGGCAATGATTTCTGCCCTTGAGTAGATTATATTCTAAAATAGGAGAAAATTAATAATAAACATAACATATATAAATTACATAGTGTATTAGAAGGCAATCAATGTGTATAAAATAAAATGTAGAGCAGAAGAAAGTGGGTTGGGAGAACGTGTCAAAATTTTTGCAAACAACATGTTACTTGTTGCCTAATAATTCATTACATATGGGTTTCAGAACATATTTAATTCCCACTCTTTTGTATAGTTAAGCTGTTTCAAATCATTATTCAATTTTTGGAAAATGTAAATCAAAAGTTTTGCTAGCTAGAGATCATTTCTTTTTGCATTTTATGGAATTGTGTTAATGTATGTTCATTTTAATATTAATATTAATACTTAAAATTATGAATTATGTACTCTAAATATAAATTAATATAATTTAATATTTACATTAATTATAATTTGGATTAACTGTAAATGGTATTTACAGTTTGAGGTTCATGTTTCTGAATTTGAAATTATTTACCTAATAAAAATTATATTACATATTTATAAGTGCAGACACATTATTAAAATATTTACATAATAATGCATTGCTTCTTTAGGCAGAAAAATAATAACTCCAAATACATTATCATTAAAATAAAGGACTTCCATATTCACACGGGACAGCTTTATGCTAATCAGAGTTCTGCTTCATAGCATTGGAGAAAGAAGCCCGCCTAATTTTCATCTTCACTTACAGTCACGTTTTGAAAATGGGCATAACTATGGTTCAAAGTTCTCTGCTATTTATTGTAAATGCCAAGGAGTCCCCTACCTTCACAACTCTCTACTTGCTGGTCCCTCCGCCAGGAAGTCTCTTTCCCCAGATCAAGCAGAGGGGCCCCTTCTGACAACACAGGTCTTAACACAAACATCATCTCAATAAAGAGATTTTTCCTTTCATGCTACTGTAGTAGCCTTTACTCTTGGTGACATTCCCTTATATCACCCATAGAACTGAAGGGAAATTGTTTATTTTGCTTCCTTATTAACACCTTGTCTTCCTACCTTAGCATGCCCAGCTTCTGTCTGTCTTGGTCTCTGCTATAACACCACTCTCAGCTGAGTAACCGGCACATAGTAAGTGCTCAATAAATATTTGTTCAATGAGGAATAAATAATGAAGAAGATCCTAAATTTCTGATGACTAAAACATTGCAGGCAATTTATTTTTCTCCATAATTTAACATTTTTACTCTACTTGAGTTTTAATTGACAGATTACATGGGAATTGACAATTTGCAGAGAAGGAAAATGTATTTACGTCTGATTAGAGGGGAAGAGAGTGCTATAGTGCATATTACAGTATAGTATAATATAGTAGGTTTCGTATCCTTGTTAAGATTATAAGATGTGGATCTCAGTTGCTAGGGTTTAAATTCTAACTCAGCCATTTGTTGGGGCAAATTACTTAACTCCTCCGTGTCACATAATTTTTCATCTACAAAATCAAAATAAGAATAGTATTCACCTTATAATGTCATTGGAAGGACTGAGTTCATTCCTCTTAAATATTTCTAATAGTACATAGTCAATGTAAGACAATAGGGATTTTATTATTATTTAGTGACTATAGTTTTCATTCTTGTGATGGCACTTGTGCATATGATATAAAGAATATATAATCCCTATATAACCAGAAGTTGTACATAAAATTGCAATTAAAGTACTAGTTGCATCTTTAATTATACCAGTGTTTCCCCTGATGGTATAGCTGTTTTCAGAGATGCATTTGGTAAGTCCTATTATACAAAAACAAAACATTAAGTAAATATGGACTATTTCAAAGATGCTGAGTATGTGAAAGCTGAAAACTGTATTAAGTGGAAATTATACATGGCACCAGCAATGCGTTTCATCCTCATGTTCCTCAGTTTTGTGATATTATCTGTGACATATTTCCATTGATTTTTTAAAATACATAAAATATCAAAATTGAGATTTGCTAAAATGCACTTTAAATATACTGTTCTGCTCTTTACTTCCCATTTCATAAATATATATATATATATATTGACTACCTGGATAAATAGTGTGAGTTAAATTTCACCTAAACTTAATATGGGATAGTGACTTAATAACTCACTTGACCCAGGCATTCACCCACACTTAAACTACTGCCATGTATGGAAAAGTATATCTTATTACGCTTAAATATTCTGTATGATATTCCTCAGACTCTCTTAATATTTTTAAATTTCTACAATATGTATAAACAAAATTCCTTGCTTATGACAGCCTGTGTTAAAATTTCTGCTTCATCCTTGATATGGTTTGGCTGTGTCCCCACTCAAATCTCTTCTTGAATTGTAACTAACTCCCACAGTTCCCACGTGTCTCAGGAGAAACCCCGTGGGAGGTAATTGAATCATGGGGGCAGGTCTTTCCCGTGCTGTTCTCATGATAGTGAATAAGTACTCATGAGATCTGATGGTTTTACAAATGGGAGTTTCCCTGCACAAGCTCTCTCTCTCTTTGTCTGTCGCATACATGCAAGACAAGACTTGCTCCTCCTTGCCTTCCACCACCATTGTGAAACTGCCCCAGCCACGTGGAACTGTAAGTCCATTAAGCCTCCTTTTCTTCCCAGTCTTGGGTATATCTTTATCAGCAGCATGAAAATGGACTAATACAATCCTAGTAATGGACATTTCTGACATATGAGATTTGACAACTCTGCATTTAGACAGAAAAGTAGTTCAAGAGGCATAGAACCTAAAAACATTTAATTCCCCAAATACTGCCCCTGATTTTGTCTGGGGTCTTAAGCTACATCATAAAATTCTTACTTTCTTACTCTCATACTCCTAACACCTAGCAACAAATACTTTATACCAACTTTGTACAAATTAATTCACTAGGAGCTTTTCCCATGTATGGTCTGACATATTTCTGCCTTTAAAGAAATTATTGTTTAGTAAGAACAATATAGACTAATAACTTTAGTATAGAATAAAAAGTGTCATCATAGTAACAATTAATAGATGGTATTGGCAGAGCATTTATTACATTAATAAAATCTAATATAATAATTTTAAAGCTTATTTTAGGTAATTCCTATAATTATATCATGCGGTGCTAATAAAATCTCCATTTTACAGACAAGGCAATTGAGGCGCAGAGAGTTTGAATCATGTATCTGAGGTTATTCAGAAAGCAAGTAATAATGAAGCTGAGTTTCCTACTCAGACAGTATCTGAATCCAGGGTCCAAATTTTTAGTTACTCTGCTAAAATCAGTGTATGAATATCATTCTAAGAGGACAGAAGCAAGATTTAATAAGCTTTTAGGTGGGATGCAAAATAGAGAGCTTTCAAGGAAAATAACAGAGAAGATACAACATTTGAAGTGAGTTTCAACGGATGTATAGTTTTCTGGACAAATGATCAAAGAAAGGATGCTTTGTGCAAGGAAAATAGCCTGAACAAAAGCAAAGAAAGAGGCACTGATGATAGTTGAAGCTGTTGAAAACATTTATTTGCCTCATTAACAATGTTCAAATTGATTAAACTAGCATTTAAAGCCCAATATTATCTTCCCTTAGCCTAAATGTCTAGTTCCGTCTTTCACTCTTGTCTTCTACTATGTAATTTACATAATGTAATATGCACTTCCTTTCACTATCTTCATACTTTCCTGCTGCTATTGTTTCATTTATACTACTCCATCCATATGAAATCTACTCTGTAGATTTGCACCTGTCCATCTTAAAATAAAGTATTCACCACTTAATCTCCAAGGCCGAGTTTAGAAATGCCTTTGCCTTTATGAAATATTTCCCTCAAGGAAAGAATTTTCCATATCCACCTTATCCAGTTCCGTAGCCCTTGCATTCTCTATTCATCTCCATGGTACTCATTATTCCACCATATAGTTTGTGCATTATTTATCATTCCATACATTCATTAATAATTTTCTATCTACACAAATTTTTACCAGTTTTCTTAGATGAAAAAGTTTTATAATAGCAGTAAAGATATTGGGCTTCATAGTCTAACACAGTTCGATGGGAATACTAATTCTGCTATTTGCTAGTTTACCAAGTAGCAAGTTAATTACACAATGTGATTTTCTCATCCCAAAAGTGTGCATTAAATACCTCCCCGAAGTCAATATTTTGAAGATTAAGTTGAAGAGTAAATATAAAACTCTTAGCTCAATGTGAGCATCAATGAAATGGTAACTGTAACTATTACTGTTGTTGAGATAAACAGAAAGTTCCAGTAGCAGATATTTAGAAATAATGTATGAAGAATTAAGCAACATTTCTCAATTTTAGTGTTGATGTTTATTGTATACAATCATCACTAAAAGAGCTTGTTAAAATACAGACTCCATGGTTTTGCCCCCAAAGACTCTGATTTCCTAGGTCTTGGTAAGGAGCAGTAGTCTCTTGCTTAACCAGCCACCCAAATGACTCTACTAAAGATTGTCCAGGGACCATATTTTGAAGAATGAAGAAATGCCAAACAGAGACATGGTCAGTGAAATCTCTCAGCTAAAAAACAATACACATCTTCAGAAGTTTGTTGCCAGGCTGGGTATAATCGATTTATTTTCTAATCAATTATCTTTCTCTCTTTCTCACCCTCTCTCACTCTCTTCTCTTTCTCTTAGAAGAATAAAATAAAGGCTTTTTCTTTTCAAAGGACTTCCTAGATTATATGTTCTTTGCAAGAATAGAAGCTTTGATGTGCATACGTAAGCCCTCTCATACAATTCTCTGATTTACAAAGAGCAAAGGAGAGCTGCAATAAAGAAAAAAAAAAAAAGAGGAATCTACACAATTGCAGAGATTTATAGAGAAAGCTATTTTGCTTAGATAAAAGATTCACTTTTATTTGGTTGACTAAGGTTGGCTTTGTTCCTGGAAATGCAGTAGAAAGTTCCCCATTATGATGTTAACTCTTCTCAGAAGCAAAGCACGCTTTGATAAATAGCCACCAAAAATTTTCATGGGGATAGACTAACACCACTTATCAGTGAATCTCAATTCAAGATGTTATGGAGGAATCAATTTGCTTTGATTCCATCTGCTTCTTTGGGTTTTTTAATAATTCAAATATCTGGCCACATTCCAGAGATGCTCAGAAAAATCTTAAATGAAGCCCTGGTATGTGTTGTTTTTGAAAAAAATGAGGCCAGGTGTGATGTCCCGCCTGTAATCCCAGCACTTTGGGAGGCCGAGGTGGGCAGATCAGGAGGTCAGGAGTTTGAGACCAGCCTGGTCAACATGGTGAAACCCCACCTCTACTAAAAATAGAAAAATTAGCTGGATATGGTGGTAGGTAGCTGTAGTCCCAGCTATTCAGGAGGTTGAGGCAGGGGAATCGCTTGAACCTGGGAGGCAGAGGTAGCAGTGAGCCAAGATTGTGCCATTGCACTCTAGCCTGGGCAACATAGCGAGACTCTGTCTAAAAAAAAAAAAAAAGAAAGAAAAGAAAAACTGAGTGTGATCACTGAGGCTTGGGAGCTACTATAAATTACCCAGTCTCAGGTATTTCTTATAGCAGCGTGAGAATGGACTAAAACAATAATATATAAAAGATTACTATATTATCCACTTTTGTGATATATTGAAAGTATTTTCTTACAGTATTAATTTTTTAACTTAATTTAATACAGTTTTAATGTAGTTCAATTTTAAAAAAAAGTCTTCTAATGAATCAGAATTTTTGACTCCAATGAAAATGCCTTTCCTCACACTGAGATTAAAACGCCAATTATTATTGAGTGCTATGTAGTTTAATTTTTACATGTAGATTTCTGATTCACATAAAGTTTATTTTTTACATACTATATTATGTGAGGTATGAATACAGTACTATCTTTTTTCCAGTCGTGATCCAGTTGTCTCACAATGTGCTATAATATTTAATCTTTCTCCAGTGATTTCAATGCCACTTTCATCAGATGCTAAATTTCTGTATGTACATGAATCTATTTCCAGTTTTTCTTATTTTATTTCACCAAGCTATCTGTGTATCCATATGCCAGTACCAAAAGGGGAACATACTTCATCAGCCACACAGTGCCTATTAGAATTATGAGTAATTTTGGTTTTGTTAGTCAGTGAAATCAGAAGACAGGCTACTGGGAGTGGAAGGAAATGGCATTTTCAGAAACAGTTGTTTTAACTCAATTTAATTACTGCTGGAGTCTTTTTCAATTACTGTCTCTGTGTGTGTCATGTGATTCTTCATTTTGAAGAGATGAGAGTATTATTGAAAAACCCAGATGTTTTATTTAGCCGTAGCTCCAGTCTTTTTTTTTTTTTTTTTTTTTTTTTTTTTTTTTTTTTTTTTTTTTTTTTTTTTTTTTTTGAGACGGAGTCTCACACTGTCGTCCAGGCTGGAGCGCAATGGTGAGATCTTGGCTCACTGCAACATCTGCCTCTCAGGTTCAAGCTATTCTCTTTGCCTCAGCCTCCTGAGTAGCTGAGATTACAGGAGCCTGCTGCCACACTCAGCTAATTTTTTTGTATTTTTAGTGGAGACGAGGGTTTCACCATGTTGGCCAGGCTGGTCTCAAACTCCTGACCTCGTGATCCGCTCACTTCGGCCTCCCAAAGTGCTGTGATTACAGGCGTGAGCCAACACACCTGGCTGCTCCAGTCATTTTTAAGAGGAAGGATTGGCTGAGCACGGTGGCTCACACCTGCAATCCTAGCATGGTGGGAGGCCTAGGTGGGCAGTTCATGAGGTCAGGAGTTCGAGATCAGCCTGGCCGACATAGTGAAACACCATCTCTACTAAAAATACAAAAATTAGCCAGGCGTGGTGGCACATGCCTGCAATCCCAGCTACTCAGGAGGCTAAGGCAGGAGAATCGCTTGAACCCGGGAGGCAGAGGTTGTGGTGAGCCCAGATTGCGCCACTGCATTCCACCCTGGGCAACAGAGTAAGTTTCTGATTCAAAAGAAAAAGAAAAGAAAAAAAAAAAGACAGAGAAAGGAAAGATTTAAAATTTTATTTCTTCCAAGCTGATCTCTTTCAAGTTAGTTCTTTCCCTAATGAGAGAGTTATCATATATGCCTCTGATATTTACTTTGATTTTTGTTTACTTGAATGAATGACAAAAAATATAGTGAAACTGAATTTAAAATGTATCAAATAGTATTCATTACAACAAATGACAAGAATATTTCCTTTCAAATAATTTTTTCTTTTTTTTCTTTTTTTTTTTTTTTTTT
>NW_016827519.1:939520-961967 GCF_001698545.2 Rhinopithecus bieti
GCCAGGATGGTCTCGATCTCCTGACCTTGTGATCCGCCCGTCTCGGCCTCCCAAAGTGCTGGGATTACAGGCTTGAGCCACTGCGCCCGGCCTCAAAGAATTTTTTCAACTTTATATTTTTAAAATCAATTAGCAGAAATGAATCGGATTATATATGCTGATATTTATTCAGACACAATGATTCTGCTGAATGTTCAAATGTTTTCTTTCTGGTATTCTTTGTTCTATGGAATAGACTGTATTTTTTGTTTTGTTTTGTTTTGTTTTGTTTTTGTTTTGTTTGTTTGTTTTTGTCTTTACATCGCAGTCCCCAACCCTGGGCAGGGACCAGTACTGGATAGGAACCCTACTGGCACAGCAGGAAGTGAGGGACAGTTGAGCATGCATTACCACCTGAACTCTGCCTTCTGTCAGATCAGATTAGATTCGAATAGGAGCTCGAACCATATTGTGAACTGCGCATGCAAAGGATCTGGGTTGTGCGCTCCTTATGAGAATCTAGTGCCTTTGACACCATGCCCTGCCTCTGTGGAAATATTGTCTTCCACAAAACCGGTCCCTGGTGTCAAAACGATTGGAGACTGTTGATTTAGATTTCTTAATTTCTTTATTATTGCAACTATACTAAGCAAAGATAAAATACTGACCATAACTTATATTTGCATAGTTCTTCAAAATACTTTGTAATGGAGACTGATTGCCTGGTTTTGCCACTGGGGTATATGGATATTGATTGCCAAATTTAAACAAGACCCACTTAATGTAGATATCCTTCAGTAACTGTATACCAGCAGTGTTTTGTTTATAAATGACTTTGTGAAGGCAACAGAAGGTTACTTAAAAAAAAGAATGTACTATACGAAATGAAAATTAAACACATTCTACTATGAAGCTAACATAGCAGATACAATATACAACACATTGAAAGGGATAGAGTGATATTTTAATTCCCATTTGCTGCACAAAGGAACTGATGCAAGTCATTAGCCAGCTTTGGCTAAAGGAATGACTTGTGTGGTGTTCTGGTATATAATACTTTTTGAATTATATAGTTATGTCCTGCTTCTTGTGGCCCTGGTGGCTGTGCTAAATTAATTCATGATTTTAAAAAAATGACTAAATGAAAAGAGATATAAATATTTGGAGCATTGTTATATCGTTAAAGATATTTTATATTATCTCATTTAATACTACAAACTCTGTTTATAAATCTGTACAAATTAACATTAAATAATCTTTCTAATTGCCTCTTATTAAAATTTCACTCCAGAGATTTGGTCTAAGCTAAACTCTGCTGAAAAAACAAATAAACAAAAGAAAGAAAGAAAAAAAGAAAATAAAATAAAAAAACACCTCGGTAGCTTAACACCAGTGATGTTGTTTTTCCTATGCAAAGTCTTCTGCAGTTCCCTTCCATACACTGTCTCAGGTATCTAGATTTAAAGATTAGGGGTTTACTCACAATATGTCACTTCCACTCTCATTGCAATAGAAGGAATGAAGAGTATGAAAAACCAACATCTGTTGTTATTTCTAATGGGAAGTGGCCCACATCACTGTCACTGTTGCTTCCAAAGGCCACTAGCCAGAACTATTCTCATAACCCTACGTAACCACAACCTAATTATGAGGGAGGATGGGGAATTTAAGGAGCATACACAATATTAAGGTGAACAATAACTGTCTCTATCACTTGCTTTGCAAAAAGCCTGCTCACTAACCTATGAAAATATTCCTTTTCTTTTCACATATGTTTGAAGTTTTCTTTCTCCTGTAGCAGCTATGGGTATTTTATGTTTTCCAGTTGGCTGTCTCTTTGTTCCATCCATTTGCATTTAGGAAAATGCATTAATAATAAACAGTATAATTTTCTCTTTCTGGAGGAAAAGTAACATTTTATTATATTCTGAGCTGAAGAGGACCACAACAGTCTCTGGCATCTAGATCTATTTATTTCCAACGTACAGATCACAGTCAAATGGTTAAATTTCCAAAGGACACTGTTTTACCTTATTTCTATTACCTGAGGCTTATGTATGTTGTCAGTGAGTTGATTTTATGCAAAAATTTCTGTTGGATTAATGACTGCCCTACTTCCATGTTGAAGCACTTTACCATCTGAAAGATAGGCTTAAGGTACTGAGTTGGTAATCAGGAGAACTAAATTATCCTTCTCATTTTGTCACTAGTTAATTGTTTTCCTCTTTGGGCATTTCACTTAACTTCTCCATGCATTAGTCACTTAATCTGTTAAATAAACGTGCTAGTATATGAGTCTCTTTCCAAATTTTGTACATATGCACATTTGTATACATCAACTTAAGGTCGGGTTATATCCCAATAAATCCATAGGAAGTTGAAAATAGCATAAGTCAAAAATGCATTTAGTGCATCTACCTACTAAATATAGCTAAGCCTAGCCTACCTTAAAAGTGCTCAGAACACATACATTAGCCTACGATTGGGCTAAATCATCTAGCAACATAGTACACTGTAGCGTATCAGTTGTTTACCCTTGTGATACCATGACTGACTGGGAGCTGTGGTTCTCTCATACTGCTCAGCATCATGAAAGAGTGTTACTACCCCAGGAAAATATCAAAATTCAAAATTTAAAGCATAATTTCTGCTGAGTTCATATTGCTTTCACACCATTGCAAAGTTGAAAAATTGTAAGTCAAGCAATTGTAAATTGAGGAGCTGTATTTATAAAACACTCAAAACACTTTTTTTCATGAAATTTGCCTTACAACCCCTATGTATATTCAAGAAAATGAAAGCTTTCTAACTGAAAAGGAGGCACAGGAAGCAAACATGAGGTTCCCCCAGATTCTGGATCAAAGCTGAGCCACAGCTATCTAATTCTAGGTCTTAAAGAAATAGGCTTTGAAATCCAGTGAAACAGATGTTTTCAGGTATTTTTCAAATCAATATCTCTTTTATAATCCAAAAGGAAGAATGAAGTTGGTTGTGCCTTTTGGGTATAGATCAAAATTAGTAATTCACTGCAAACATTAAGCAAATGAATGAATCGAGTTTCTCTTTAATGAGATAATCTGTTTCTCTGCATTTATTCAACATTTAAAGTAAAAGGCAGCAAAGGATCATATTTTGATTTAGTGAGTACATCAGTCCATTCTCACACTGCTATAAAGAAATGCCCAAGACTGGGTAATTTATAAGAAAAGAGGGTTAATTGACTTACAGTTCTGCATGGCTGGAGAGGCCTCAGGAAACTCACAATAATGGCAGAAGGCAAAGGGGTAACAAGGCACATCTTACCTAGTGGCAGGAGAGAGTTTGTGAGAAAGAGCGAGGAAGTGCCACATTTAAAACCATCAGCTCTCAGGAGAACTCCCTCACTATCATGAGGACAACATGGGGGAAACTGTCCCCATGATCGATTCACCCCACACCAAATACCTCCCTCCACACCTGGGGATTACAATTTGAGATGACATTTGGGTGATAACACAGTCCGAAACCATATCAGTGAGGCTATATCATGTATATGCAATGTATAAAATGGTTTTAAGTGTTCCTTATTTAATGTTTTTTCTAGAGAAAAACATGTGTCTAAACTTTTGTATCAATAATTTAAATACATAACCAGTAGAATTATCTTATGCAACATATAAAATATTTTATTTTCATAAAGTTCAAATTCAACTTTAGCCTTGACTCCAAAGGAGGCTGAAAAAGTCACGTTATTTAATATAACTTTTTAAAATGACATACTTGTTTTGTAACTGACTTAGTCTGATTCTAGAGTATAAAATACACAAACGTGTCATAAGAAAAGTAATCCTAGTGATACTATCATGCTGGCAAAGCCATGAATTATTGTAATCCTCAGAGAAGGTTTTTTTTTTGTTGTTGTTTTGTTTTGTTTTTTTTTTTTTTTTTTTTTTTTGCTCTCCAGACAGTTTTTCCTTTGGTTTCTGGAAGTTCAGAACCTGTTATGCAGTGAAGCCAGTAAGAACCCTGAGAACAGGCATGTGAATTGTATTCTTTGATTTTCTAATATTAAAATCAGTTGAGCAGTTTTTAGACTCTTCCCTGGAATGCTATTTTCATCACCTCCTGCAGTAAAGTCACTCTAGTGAATGATATTGACCACCTGATATTCCTAATTATTTAATCTATATTTCTCTCCTCATTTATTTTATCCAAGGGTTTTTTTCATACAGAATTGAGCAGACATTTGAACACCCCTCGCCCCCTACATAAACTCCTGTTTATACATATGAGTAGGGACTGGATAGGCATACATATGTATTTACACTCATTTATTTCTTATTTTTCTTTCTTCAATACTCAGTAAACCACTTTCATGAAAGTTAAATTTTTTTTCTCATTTTGTGCTATGTCTAAAGGATGAACAAAATTCACATTTAAGGTGTAATGTTAGTGTACTAGTGGCCTCATAAACCATTCAAACCATCGATCTGAGACATTCTCATAAATCACTGACCCTAAAAGAAACACTCGAATGGTGTAAATGACAGCTTCCATTGCTAAGTTTTAGGTGATTGAAAGCCAAATCACACAGGAATATGATCCTGGGATCACAGCCATCCTGTTGGGCATGGAGACAAAGGAAGCAGAGGGCTTCTTTAACGCTTCACAATAATGATTGCCATGTCCACAGAAGGCAAGCCCTTTCATACTGCACTATATTTGGTGGAAGCAATGGCTGTGGTACACAACGCTTCTCTCCACACAAAAAAACACAACAGCCTGCTGCACTAATGCTTTACATGACAAATATATGCTAAAATGAAATCATGTCCTTTGCAGGGACATGGATGGAGCTGGAGGCCATTATCCTTAGCAAACTAGCACAGGAACAGAAAACCAAATACCACAGGTTTTCACTTAGTGGGAGCTAAAAGATGAGAACACATGGACACATAGAGAAAAACAACACACAATGGGGCCTTTTGGAGGGTAGAGGGTGGGGGGGGGGAGGATCAGGAAAAACAACTAATGGGTACTAGGCTTAACACCTGGGTGATGAAATAATCTGTACAACAAACCCCATGACACAAATTTACCTATGTAACAAACCTGTACTTGTATCCCTTGAACTTAAAATAAACGTTTAAAAAAAATTCATTGGATACACTTTGACAATTTGCAATGACTGAATGCTTTGGTTTGAAATAAGCTTAAGAAATCAAGGAGTCAAATGTTTGTTATTTGTAGATGAAGAAGTTGAACTTAAGATGTAATGAGAGTCTTATCCATGGCCAACAGTCAGTAAGTGGTAAAGCTGGGATCTGAGGCCAGAAGACCCAATTGCTAATTTACTATGCCACCCCATCTCATGTTACCAAGCAAGATGGCAAATCTCTGTATTAGAGTGTGTCCATGCTCCTCCTTAATTTGTATGGGGTCTCAAGGGCAAGACCTCTGGCACAAACTGGTTATAAGCTTGTTCTACCTGTGCTACCGAATGTTGAGCAAATTTTACAGGGTCCAGGATTTTAATTTAGGAAAAAACAAGAAGGCATGCTCGACATTCACATGTGATGTTAACCAAGTCCCCTGAAAGCTGCAATTTTATTCTAGATGGAATTACCAGCACAATGATTCTGTTTTACAATATGAATTCAGCCATGTGGAACAAATTTAACAGTCTAGGCCTTTGACATACACAAGCTAAAATGTTTCCTTTCAAGCTGGTGACTTATAAGTACTTGTAGCATTTACAAGAAAGGTATTACCAGGTCAAATTGTGCACTAAAGATTATAGCTGCACCAATTCAATCCATTTCTTTGGGTCAGAAAGCCTAAATAGTTTAGGAACTACTATGTTGCTGCACTTTGTTTAACTAGAATGACCTCAAAAATCAGTAAAACGCAAATGAACACACAGAAAATAACGTCAGAGTTGCAGAAATAAACTATCTGGGCCAGATAACTTGTTTTTGAAATGACCATATTATCAGAAATAAAATTACAATCCCTTTCTAAATTATTTAAAAGTATTATTAACATTTCTATTCTATAAGAAATTTATTATTTAGCATATGGAGAAAAATGCATTTGTTTCTTTCTGAAACTTGGGATTAGTCTTACTCATTGCTGGCAGAAAGAATTCTACTGCATTTTGTTATGCCATGTTAAACAACATGCTGTCTACCCTTTCAACATCAACTTGAGGCATGATATGTTTTAGCACAGAATAACTCTTAATAAAGAACACATACTAAGCAAATTTTAATAAATTGCGATAAAAACATGTCTAAATAGCAGAGTTTCCATATTCAACTGAATAATTTGGGATTAAAAATTATGTGAAGCTCAGTGAGTATTTCTAAATACTTAGAAAGAAGAGGTTATCATATTCCCGGCGTTACTGTACAACACGCTTACAGTGTATTATCTCATTTAGTCCTCAGAACAATGATTTGAGATTGTCCTCAATATCCCAGTTTTATAGATGAAAAAACAACTTCTTCGAGATTAAATAAGTGCTGAAATTGAGTGACGAATCCAGAATTCAAACCCAATCCCACATTGTGTTCAGTCCATTCAGCTGTTCCTCTGTAACCCATATGTTCAGCCTTGTTGTTTATTATGCTCCATTAGGAAGCAATCTGACAACTAGGTTGGAGTTTTACATCTGTTTCTATGTATCTTAGAGAGATTAATTAGGAAACTCGCTGGAGTATTTGTGGTACAATTAGAGTAAATGTCTTAATGTTATCTGCAGGCAACAAAGGCATGCTTTCTAATTTCACTTTGTACTCCTCCATCTGACATTATTTCCCTGATCAACACAAGTGTTGTGCGATTGGAAGAAATGGGCTATGGTTTAGATATACTTGAATCCAAGTATCACCATTTCTAGCACTGATATTTGGTAGCTTACTCCCACTCAGATACTTTTTTGGATCCTTGTCAGGATTAAATATGTACTGTGTATGGAACATTGATGGCGCATATTAATCATAGCCCATTCATTACTTTACATGAGAAATCTTAGTACTCTACAATGTTTTCCATATATTTTCAGATAGTACTACCTTTAATTTGCCTTGACCCATATTAATAGGAACCACAGCTAGATAAGAGCCCAAGAAAAAGGGTTGAAAAGACAGATGACCTAGAAAAGATGGGAGGGGGGTTTTGGTCTCCTATGTGCACCAGCCATTAGTTGAGTAGACTAGTGTAGACTAGTGACTCTGATTAATTGATAAGTAGAAACTTCCTAGAGCCAACAATTATTTGTTTATAGATTTATCTTTCCCAGACAAAGGGCTCCTGGAACAAACAACTAAATCATGATGCTCTACAGTCTTATCTAAGCCATGATGACAAAAATGCTTTCAATTCTTAGCCAAATCACAGCAGATGCTGGAGGGAAGTATCCTCAGAACCCTGTTTAACACCCCAGAGACTTGACTAGACAAGGCCAGTCACAGACTGTAGACCTCAGCCATCTGCCAGTAGGCCTCTGGAATGATATCCATTTGATTGGATGGTAAATTATAAAAGGGGAATTAGAAAGGTGATCAATATGGGGAGAAGTGAATGAAAGGCTGGACACTATCAGGAAGTGGGGGCAACATAGGAAAAACCTGTTAAGCCTGGAGACAATTCATTGGCTACATTCCCTGTATTCTGTAAGTTAACAGGATAGAGAAAAAAAGCTGACCTCTTTGGATTGAAATCACTACTTGGTTTTTAGAAAATGTCTTAGCACTTCAAGATTCTACCATATGAAACCATATCATGTATTCAAACTCAAAAAGGTTATGATGGAGCTTGGACTGAAACCAGAGGTTCCTACTTTCAGTTGTTGACTGGCTCAATAAAACCCCACTGAATACCAGGGATTCATTCAAATGCTTGCATATTTTCTTTCTCTGGCTTTTCAAATTCTTGTTTTTGCTTAAATATATAATAATATTTGTCTTCCAGATGTGTAATAAAATATTAGATTAATAAAAACTTGGTAGTTTTAGTAATTTATAGATGCAGTCTTTAATTTCACCACTCTAACTATACAAGTTTGGTCACCTTAATCCCAAGAGCCTGAATACTTATTCTATAGGCAATATACTTATTACTCCTAACCTATGAGTTTTTAATAATATAAACTTGAGATAATAAAAACAGCTCATATAGTTGTTTAACAGGTCACATTAAATAATGTATGTGAAAGCAACTAACGCCACCATCCCTGTGACAATGTACACAATTAAGTTATTTTATTTTTCTGCTGTCTTTTTCTAAACTTCTAGTTTTGCAGGGTAAAGTTAAAATAGGTGCGTCATTTTTTATTCCACATTATTTAAATAAATTGTTCACAGTTTGGAGGATTTTTTTTCTGCACGGAATATTTGAAAATATCTGTGGTTAGTTTTGGTTGTTACCACAGGAAAGGCAGATGCTGCCAGTATCTAGAAAGTAGAAGCTAGAAATGCTGCTAAACATCCTACAACTCATAGGAGAACCCCCAACAATAAAAAAATTATCCATCCCAAAATGTGAATAATGCAGATCAAAATTGTCTGATGATTATTGATTAGATGCATATTTTACTTAAAAGGACTATAGAATTGAAGGAATCATTAAAATCTAGATCATCATTAATATCAATAAATATTAATATTTGTTGACTAAACTATGCAAAAGATGTATGTATACATGTATGTACATATGCATATATGTACATGAATATACATACACAAACATGCACACAAAAATATATTTTTACTGGACTTATCTAATTTTGTTTTATACCATTCAATGAAGTTGATTATTTTATACTGATTTTTATAGGAGGCTTGATGATGTCATACAATCTGACCCAAGGACATGTAACCACTGATGGAGACATAAGTTAAATTCAGGTGTTTTGACTCCAAAACCATTGCTTTAAATCATTAAGCAATGTTGTCTCCCGATGTTTAAATCCTGGCCCTGCCACTTCAGTTCTTTCACTAAGAATGTAATCCTTTTGAGTTACGGTTTCTACTTAGTAAAAAAATATTTTTTAAAAGATTTTACATTTTCATGTACATTATGGAGTCAGCATGAGCATCAAAGTTATGAAATCAATAAAAGCACTTTAAAATTTTAAAGTACCATAAAATGCAAGCTGCTATACCCACTGATTGATAGATCCCTCTCATCACTGATTATACCTGAAGAATTTTAACTTTATGTTGCTGAAACAATGGTCCTGTCAGTACTCTATATAGATAGACATCAATAAAATAAAATTCTGTCCCATGGAGAACCAACTCCTGTTTGGATAAGCAACATTTTGACAAATCATAAAGAATAAGGAGAGAATAATAAATTTCAAAATCTAGTGTTCCCTTCAGAAGTAAAACTGTTGTGTTTACTGATGAAATTAAGGTTGATTAAACAGAAATAAAATTTATACTACAGAAAATTTACACAGCTTTAACCACACAGTTTTATTTCATATTTCCTATGAGAAATAAATCCAAGAATTATCAAAAACTACCAGGGTACAGACGGATATAACATATGTGAGTGTCTTCAATAAAAGAGTACTCATTTCTGGTAAGATTTAAGACTGTTAATACCACAAGATTTTCAAGAAAACTCCCATACTAATGTTAGATTTTACCAGAGTAAAATTGAGGTATTCTGGTTCTTACAAGAGTAAGTATGTATTAACTAATATTTTATAATGATTTTCTTGATTAATGTCCCCAAAGTATAATACTCTTTGACTCTCTTATAAGGATCTGGACAATTAGATTTCAAAAAGACACCTCACTTAACAGTCGTATTGAACAAAAAATGTATTACAATCGTATTCACAACACATTTACAAAGCAGTTGTATTAGTCAACCATTCAATACAAAGTTATGAAATGTCTACTCACTGCTCATCATTGTGCTAAGTATCACTGTGCAGCTAGCTATGAGCAAGAATACTTACAAATAAAAAAGTTCACTTTCTAAAAATGAAATTGGAGTAAGAATCTTGAGGTCTAACTGGAAGCTGGATTACAGTCACTCTGCATGTCTTTAAGTGCCTCATAGTTGAGTTAATTACTGTCATAACTGCCTCTTTTCTCTTTGATTCATCTTTTCATAGTATTAATATTTATTCTCTGTTAAATTCTTGCATCTCCCTCAAACTCCATAGGGGCATTCGTAACATGTTAGTTTATTCCTATGCAATCTGAGTCTTATAGAATTAAGATGCAAGATTAAACACTGCATTCATATTAAATCTATACAGTTTAGTCTATAACCAATGGCTAGTCTAAAATTAATGTCTAAAGAATGATCAACAAAAAATTCAAAATGCCCCTTTTAAGATGGTTCAAATTTTTTATGGAATGAGAAGTGGTGTATATAAGTTAACTTTAAATAGGCAGAGACATCTTTCATTGAATATCTACTGTGGGCACTACAGATATCTGAACAACATTCATCCCACTGTTTCTCCACAGTGACATGTTCATGGAGTTTAGATTGTGTTGACTTCACAGGTGGACCTTGGCTGACTAAAATTAAACCCTGATTGTTCATTCTTTTCACAATGAAAGGTTCAGGGCTAAGACCAATGTTTTATATTCCTCTGGTCATAATACTTAGTTCTAAGATAATAAAATTGGTGTAAAATCCAGGAATTTTATATGGCTCTTGAGGGATACACATATTCTCTTCTACTGCCACTGAATAGAGAAATAGATTGATTATTGTGTTTGTATCTCTCTCTCTTGTTGAATAGATTGACTATTGTGTGTATGTAGCTCTCTCATTTGTAAGTATATGCTTATGTAAGTATATGCAAACAGAAAGGGAGATGAATAGAAAGTGATAAAAGTGGCCAGGTGCAGTGGCTCATGCCTGTAATCCCAGCACTTTGGGAAGCCGAAGCAGGTGGATCATGAGGTCAAGAGATTGAGACCATCCTGGCCAATATGGTGAAACCCCATCTCTACTAAAAATACAAAAATTGGCCAGGCATAGTGGTGCATGCCTGTAGTCCCAGCTACTCGGCGGACTGAGGCAGGAGAATTGCTTGAACTCGGGGCAGGTGGAGATTGCAGTGAGCCAAGATCATGCCACTGCACTCCAGACTGGCAACAGAGTGAGACTCTGCACCCTACCCCCCCCCAAAAAGTGATAAAAGTAAATAATATTTATGCATTAATAGAAGGATACTAATGAACAGAACACTATGCACCATTTATCAGTCCCAGGGAGGGCTCCAAGCACTTCTGCCCATTGCCTCTTGGTATCAGATATGCCAGGGGAAACACAGCTTACATAAAGAAAATTTTCTTACTTACATAGAGAATACACAAAGTAAGACCAATTCCAATAGTATGGCGTTGGTCCCTCATGGTTAATAGGTTACCCTGGCAGCTGGCACAGAGCAGCTGGTTTGCCACCACAGTAAAAGGACCTCACCCTAACCCCGTAGAGTCTTTAATACTGACAGTTAGGGCCCTGTCTGATAGTCACTAAGGGATTTAAAATTTTAAAGTGCTTTTTATTAAATGTACAAACTTAAGCAGAACTAAGGAACACTTCCTGAGTCAAACAGGGAAAGATGCCCCACACAAAGGGATACTTCTGGCACAGGCATGTTGGGCTCTTCATCTCTTGATAAGGAAGTGTTCCAGGCTCCAGACACTATTCTGTGGCTGAGCCAGGGTTGAAAGTCTGGGCACATAAGATTGCTTTTTCCAACAGACACCAGAATGATAATATTTTCATATTACACCTCTGCAGTTTACACACCACTTTCACATAAATATTATCTAATCTTCACAGAATGCCTGTGAAGTATAATTGTTATTTTTTATAAGTGAAGACATTGAAATTTTAAAGAAGTTTTGTGATTTATCCTATTCTACAAGTATTAGATCACTTGACTACTGCCAAAGTAGTACATGAGAAGAGACAATAAGCGAACAGAATCTCAAGAAAGAGAAATCACAGCAAGAAACAGTTCTTAAGGGGGCCTGAGGTTGTTGGAAAACAAGAGTGACACTTTAGAGGGGAACAATAAAAACAACCAGAAACTAGGGCAAAAAAGGAGATTCTGATCTTAACCAAGGTGTGTGATTCCAGACCCTCTTCCTTTACTCAGCAAACACTGACTCTCAACCCCAATATAAACGTCCCCACTGCCAAGGAAGTAAGGATTAGGCACCATGAAAAATTATATCCATACAACCTATTGTGGGCTGTTTTTGCTTCATGGCTTCAGATCACTTTAATGCACACAATGTACAGATTTTCCTGGGCAATTTTCCCTTTTGTTAAGCCTGGAGGTTCTTGGTGGTGCCTTTCCCATGGTTGATAGATCTATGATGCTGGGAAGCCTCTTTAAAATGACTCAGGAGAAACTTACTGAGGTACATGGACCCCAAAAGAGCACGTGCATATCTAGAGAATTAGCATTTAATAGAATAATATGTTAACAAAACAGCTAACCATACATATCACATAATTTGTCAGAGCCCTTCTAAGCTTCTCTGTATCAGAAGATAATATTCCACAGAGAACAAACATCAACAAGATGAGAGAATTTAACATTTCGGTTCTTCTAACGGGCCTGAAATAGCTTTTAAACAACATATTAAACCAGAACTATCAGTTTATTTTTTAACAGGTCATTTTGGGATGGCTTTTCACCATTTTTTTTTTACTTGTCCATAAAAAAAATATGACTTTATTTTCAATCTACATACTTATTTATTACACAAATATTTAGAGAACAGCCTTGCTTTCTTCCTTTTTTATTGTACCCTCTCTCAAGATGTACTAACTTCTGATCCTTACCATTCTAATGTTAGCCATGCCCTGAAAGGTTTTCTGACCATGACAAGAAACATATCGGGAGAAGCTAAAAACAATTTTGCCCCATTTAAAAGTATTGTTACCTGATTGCTTTGATCAATGCTCTGTTTACCTTACCTTTCCTTGTTCTTCCCATTGTATAAATTTCCTCCCTTTTAGAGGCTTCCATGAGTCTGGCTGGACTACCCAACAGTGCCAGCAGCCTTCTCTAATGACTTGCTCCATGGCTGGCCATAATGATCTCATGCATCACACTTTATTCCGCAACTGACAGCCACTAGGGCACACAAAAACAAACTGCTCCATTTTAGATGGGACTTAACATTTACTTTGTCAGAATCTCAATAGACTTTGTCAATTGGAAGGACAAAGAGTGAACATATTTCTGAAAATTTAAGAGTAATGGCTTAGCTTTATAAAAGGAGGTGAGAGCATTCTATCAAATGAGTTTGACATACAGTTGTATTCTGAAACGTTTGAATTAGGATTCAACAAGTGAATGTGGATCTGAAACAATATGCACCATATGATTTCTCTTAAAATAGAAGCTGACCACCAGCACCAGCTGTAAAAAGCTGGTCAGTGCTAAGAGTTTTTTGAGGTTGAGTAACTTTGAGTAAGATGTTCAAATGTTAAGGGCCAGTATCATTGTCTGTGATAGCAGGTGCTATAAATCTCTGAAGTTCTCTAGATAAGTTTCTCATAGTCTATGCTTGCTTGAAACAGTAGAATAGAGAAAATTTATCCCACAACACCCTTATGACATTGCCCGGCTTACCTTTAGAACATTATCTAAAACTTCAAGAATATTTTTGTATATTAATTTCAAGCTTATACTTCTGTGAAAATGCTCTGTTTTCTCCTACTTCTATTTTTATCTATGTACTCTTCTCCCTGATTGAAGTAACCTACCACCCTCTCAATACTCTTCTTCATTTAGCTAAATTTTACAAAGACAAAAATCAAGTGGCACATTTTAATTTTTTATTCTATCTTGCTGCTATTTCTCTGAGGCCCAGTAACCCACTATGTTTGTCTTCATCAGCCTTTAGGAACGTGCATTAAATTTGATGTTATATGTTCAGCTTCTCTTATAAGGCTACACTGTGGGATGACAATCATCATTGATATTATATTTGCTTTCCTTGATGGCACAGTACACAAAATATAATAGGTCTTCTGTTATCTGCTGAATGTTTGTGCCTGCCTCAACCCAAACTTTATATATTGAAATCCTAACACCCAATGTAATGGTATCGGGAGACAGTATTAGGACCTTTGAGAAGGCATTAGGTCAGAAAGGTAGAGCCCTCATTAACAGGATTAGTATCCTTATAGGAAACACACACACACACACACACACAGAGAGAGAGAGAGAGAGAGAGAGAGAGAGAGAGAGAGAGAGACAGAGAGATTCTCTTTCAACCAAGTGAGGATAAAATGAGAAGATGGCTGCCTGCAAACCACTAAGTGTGCCCTCCATAAACACTGGACAAGAGCTGCACGCTGATCTTGGGCTTCTCAGCTTTCAGAACTGTGAGAGACATACTCATCAGATGTTTACCGAATACATGAGTGACTGAATGAATGGGTGGGTGATGTCTGTGTTCTTAGATTCACGCCATTCTCCTGCCTCAGCCTCCCGAGTAGCTGGGACTACAGGCACCCGCCGCTACGCCTGGCTAATTTTTTTGTATTTTTAGTAGAGATGGGGTTTCACTGTGTTAGCCAGGATGGTCTGGATCTCCTGGCCTCGTGATCCGCCCACCTCGGCCTCCCAAAGTGCTGGGATTACAGGCATGAGCCACCGCGCCCGGCCTGTGTTCTTATTTTCATCTGCAATGTGATTTATTTCTATTTTGTTGCCCATATTCTTCATTCCAAGACCAAGCTTTCTCCCTGCTAGTCCTTCCTCTTGTTTCCTCCATTGTCACTTCTTTCTTTTGATTTCTATTTTACTCTCCAACTTCCAGACTCTAAATTATAGTCACATGAAAATGAATCAAGATCTTTTCTTAATTCTGATCAAATATGCAGTTATGTGCAAACCAATGAGTCAAATTAACCAGCCTTTCTTGCCTTCAGGCCTCTGCAGGCACTAGTTGAAGAGTAGAGGGCAGAAGAGAAAGAAACCAGAGGATTTACCTTCCTCTTTCTCTGTAGGAGCTGCATCTTTCCCTCAGTTCAGGTCCCTACCTGACAAGACTGTCATACTTTCAGGTTCTACCAGGTTATCCCATACCCTGATTTTCAGTTACACTGACTCTTCCTGTTGTCACTCCATTCCAAGAAAGTTGCACCTTCCCAGTGTTACTCATCTCTGGGTAGCTTCGCCATCTCCTGCCTAGCCTCTCTGCTTTTCCACAGCCTCGGTATTTAGTACACCAACTTTTTTATTTTTAATACTAAGACGAATTTTTTTTTTTCCTGGTTGGAACCTGACTAAGGACTATCTAAGAGGGGAATTTAGACATATGGGCAAGAAGCAGCTAAATTTTTTCTTAGTTTTTTTTTAAATTACAGTGAAAATCCCATGTTTTCTGAAGGACTTCAGTGACTATATAATTCATTCACATCATATTGGTTTCAATGATTGCTGAAAACTGTGGAAATTGAAATAATAGCAAATGCAAATGAAAGTAATGAATGGACACATGAGTATCATTTGGTTCCTGTAAAGACTAATATAGCTTATTACTCTGTCAAAAACCTAAACTCAGCCATAACAAGTATTAATTTATGATTTCAGAATATCAGGTTTCTTTTGTTAAAGGTAAAGCCATCACATTTAGTTCCATATAGTCACATTAGTTCCATATTCATTATCATTTAAATGACTCAAATTAAATACTCTTCATTCTGTCCTGTGAAATTCTGCAAAATAGATTTTCTTCAACCCAAGGAGGGGTAGGGTCCATGTGGGCTGGAGTGGTAAGAATAGATTTCCTGGAAGATTCTGCAAGTTGTTCAAGGAAATATGTCTCAGTAGATTTTGAAATATTTCCAAGAAATTAAACTAGAACATGTAGCTTCGATGTAACCAGGAAATCAATTTATTGAATAATTTTAATTAAATGAGTCAAATGACTATGAATCTTTATGAAGAATGCTTTCATAGAAAAACTAGCACTAATACTATCAAACCACATACTTAGGTTAACAATTTGGCACCAGATAATCCCTGCAAGAAGTTCAGTGAAACAAACAAGTAATACAGCAAAGAGAATATCAAGACCCAGAGGAAGCTAATGTGTCAGATGCTCTGATTTATTTTTCATAATACAAAGTGATGATGTGAGAATCTTTATTTTGATACTATCTGGGTGAGGAAATTTATCTTTTATGCCAGTAGAGAAGGGATACCTAATATTTCTTATTGCATTAGTCTGCTAGTGCTGCCACAATGAAGGACAACAGTCTGGGTAGCTTAAATAAGAGAAATTTATTTTCCCACAGTCCTGGAGACTAAAAGTTCAAGATCATGATACCAGCAGGGTTAGTTTCTTCTGAGGCCTCTCTCCTTAACTTATAAATAGCTGTCTTCTCCCTGAGTTTTCACATGGCTATTCTTGTGTGTGTCTGTATCCAAATTTACAATTTTTATATAAGACAATAATCATATTGGATTAAGGCCCACCCTAATGACTTTATTCAATGTAATTATCTTTTAAAGACCTTTTTTTTTTCAAAACTGTCATATTTTGAGGCAATAGGTATTAGGACTTCAACATATAAATATAGGGGAGACACAATGAGCCCAAAATACTCATAGAGCAATTGAATTTTCTTTTGGAGGTAATGCATATTGAAGTTGGTGGTTTGGTGCTAACAAAAAAGTGGAAAATAGAAAATCAAGAATAAAAAAGATAAAAAGAAAAGGAGAATTGCTTCTTACCAAGAAATACTCAGAAATCTACTAACCTGACATTTTTTCTACTTTTGTATTTACTTTTTTGTCAACAATTGTTATTATTTTTTCATGGCTAATCCCTAGTAGAGATTCTTCAAGAACTAACTTTAGCATCATCCTCTGTACAAAACCTTTCATCTTGCCACTTTCACTGATTTGAATTCAATGGTTTTTCTTTGTCCTTCTTTAGCAGCTGGATATGTATCAGACCCAGTAGGGTTATCATCTGGTACAATAATCATATACACCTATTGCCTCCATTAACCTCAGAGCTCCTTGAGGACAAATACTAGCTATGTACTCTCCATATTCTCAATGCTTAGCTTTGATAAGGTTAGGTTTGGGAACCTAACCTAATAGGTTCTACATTAACATCATTTCTTGATTCAACAAATATTGTTCTGTATCCTGTGTCACACACAATAAAATAATAAAAATAATAAGACACAGTTTCAGCATTACTGAAACTGTTTAATTAAATAACCCCATAAGAAATAAATGTTACTCACACACCATGAGCAATACTACAATCCATAATCATGCTTTATTCTATAGGTAAGTAGAATTCTACAACAAGCCTTACAGCCCTTGGGCAGAGGTTAGTAATCCTTTCTAGCACAAGTAATGGTGGCCCAAGACTTGAGCTAGTCAGTAGTCAAATAACCCTGAAACCTGAGTCCACTTCTCAAAGCTCAGTTGGGAAGCAGAAATTTATGTATATTGGCTTTTAACTTGAGCAAAATGCACAACAAAGTATGAATCTAAAAATCCTAGAAGTGACATGGTTACAAATCAAAGGATGTCAGTGATGAATGGAATAAATATCAAGTAAGCCTTTAATTCCGACTTAGGAGCCTACTTCACAAGCTACACAATGAAGGGGAAAATCCTGTCAGTGTCATCCCATCTTTACTGGAAACATTCTGGAGAGTAAGGAAAATATATTTCAAATAAACCTTGTATCTCTCATCTTTAAAATGAAATTTATTACCCAATACAATTTTCTAACTAGATATTTCTGCTGGAACCTATCAAATGCCTCTATAAATTATCTAAGTTTTTTTTTCATCTACCTCTGCAAAGTTGCTTTCCTTAGAAATGATTTCAAACTTGTTCATACCCAGCATTCAGTTTCTCAGAGATTTCCCACCCCTCATTCAACACTTCTCTTTTCCTCATGACTCAGATTTTAAAGGTTTATTAATTAGAATATATTCAATAATTGATTTTAACACTATTTATTGGGCACCTATTATATGGCAAACAATTCATGTAATTCTAGCTCTCACAGAGGTTAAATCCAATAATTAAAAGTTAATTCAAACAACAAATTTAATTTTTTTTTTTTTTGGACAGAGTCTCACTCCGTCGCCCAGGCTGGAGTGCAGTGGTGTGATCTCAGCTCACTGCAACCTCTGCCTCCCGGGTTCAAGTGATTCACCTGCCTCAGCCGCCCGAGTAGCTGGGACTACAGGTGCCCGCCACCATGCCCAGCTGAATTTTGTATTTTTAGTAGAGACAGGGTTTCACCATATTGACCAGACTGCTCTCGAACTCCTAACCTTGTGGTCCACCCACCTCGGCCTCCCAAAGTGGTGGGACTACAGGTGTGAGCCACTGTGGCCGGCCACCAAATGTAAATATTTCTAAGTGCAGATGCAGAGTGGTCAGTGGCAAGTATTTGAAAAAGACTTTTATATTTAAAGTCAAACATGGGCATATATGAGTAGGACCTTCACACAAACACACACACACACACACACACACACACACACACACACATACACACCCACCTCAAATGTCCACAATAGTTCAAACTAAATTTACCTGGTATCTTTCTACTGCTCTCCAAAGACACTATTAAGTGTTCTCTTTGAAAGCATGTATGTAGAGTATTTGCAGTGATTCCCTAAAATCCTAAATGCTTGAAGTTACCTAAAGTCTTTTGCCAGAATTTCATCACTAATAATTTATATTACATGTCAAGTATTTCCTTATAGAGGATTCATATGAAGAGTTCACTGTATTTTTCTACAGATAAGGAAAATATATTTTAAAATATCTGCTTTATCAATTTGCATTATTTCATTTTGGTTCAGTGGGTAACTATGCAAAATTCCTTTGCTCTTAATCAGTGGCTTTAAAATATCACCATCAGCTAAGAGAGTGTGAAACATTTATTGAGGACAATTACAATCATTCCATGATGTTTTCCTCTTTTAAAAGTAGAGACTCAACATCTCTTTTCAAATTCAGCATTAGCTAAGTTAGATTTGTTGTGCAGTTAAATTTGCCAATTTTCTTGCTTTTCTTAATGCTCCTCAAAATAATCTTGTGCACTTATTCACATAATATTCCCCTTGCTGTGTCCACTGGGGAAAAGTCCTGAGATTAAAAGGACTGCCCTAATTCTCTCTACAAAATTTTATAACTTTCTTTTGTCTCATTTTTTCTTTCCTTCTGATATCTTGGCATGTAAATGTTGAATCATATGCTAAAATAAAAATTTAGCAAAGAAACTCTTTTAAAATCCTAAAGTAATCTGTGAATAACTAAGAGCAAAATTTAAAAACATGGCACTAATAAGATCAACAGGAATCACTGCAGAGTTAAGAAAATACCTAATTCCATATCACATATACTGGTCAGGAAAGAACTATAAGAAAATCAGCATTTACTGAGTATTATGTGTCAAGCACTGCCTGAAGCACCACCAAATATAAATGCATGAATAAATAGTCATTTCAATATTTGTTTCAAGGTCATAAAGCAATGCATCATCTCAAAACTGTTATTTGAAACCAGGTAGAGCTTGTTCCAAAGAAAGTCTAAGTTTATTCAATTTATATTCTAATGGGATCAATGGGATCAATATCCAGTCTTTGGCATTTTTAACACCTACAAAATGGAGATGACAGTATCTCTCAATGTGACTGTTGTTAGCATTGTACGAATGAGTGTAAAGAAAACCCCGATGATGATGCCAAGAATACAGCCACTCAGGGGTTTGATCCCTCTGGCATACAAAGTTTTTGTTAGGCAAAGACAGAAACGTAGGATAAGGGAATGTCAAAGGCCTCTTTTACTTGAAAAAAAAAAAAAGTATCTTCTGAAGGGGTGAGCCAAAGGCATCAGCTTTTACACGTGTATGTAACACTAACTTACTGGCTTTTCAAAGCATCATTTAAATTAAGAGGAGATTGCCAGTGCTGGGCTCTGAAGGCCATGTTTACCATCTCTGATATCTGCCAAAGAAGTTACAACTCTCCTAGTTCTAGGTCAGTACCACCGCAACGGCTGAGCTGCATTCAGCTGAGCAGGTTTCTACCCTAAATGATTTCACTGACAACATAGTTTTCTTAATTGCCCCATGCAACACCGTACAGGCTTAACAGACCCAGAATGCAGTAAGAACAAGCCACTGGAAGAATGTGATGAAGACAAAACAGACATCGTGACCTGTTGAAAGCACCTCAAGGAAAAAAATATCACTCCACATGTATAAATATGACATTCCCTGAAACTCACAGACTCAGAGTCTTAGGGGAGGTTCCCTCAACTCAGAAACATTCAGTTATTGAGGAATCTGGTTTCTGGCCATAACATATTTGTGATCACCCAGGCCCAACCAGAAGCAATTACAAGAGGCTATACCTCACAAGATTCATCAGAGGAAACGGCGCTCACAAACAAGACTCGGTGTACAGTCAATAATACACTTCAGGACTCAGCTGCCTCCACCTTCCATACTGGCCAAGCATTTACACATAATCCGCATTTCCAGAACAGGCAGCTCTACTCAGTGGCCTCTTTATCAGGGGCCTTTGGCACTCACCTGTCAGGCAGGACTTCTTCAGGCACCTCTGCCAAAGTCTCCTTGTTGGAGGGTGTGGAACGGGGAGGCGTGGAAGGCACGTTTTCTTCACTCTTAGTACGGAGCAGTTTTCTGCCGTTAGCCCCTCTCCCTCTTACTTTTCCAATCTCTCTTGGGGCTCTCTCAGCGGTGAGGTAACGCCCAAATCTGTGCCAATCCAGCTGGTCCTAGACCAGTGTTATTCCATGGGGAAAATGTGGAATCGGGAGCCAGCGCCTTCTCCAATTCAGCCTGTTGCTTATCCTTCGGCAGTAAGTGATTAAAGCCTTGACTGATTCCTTCATTTTGATCTGCTGTCTTAATTGGCTTCTCTAGCACCTGGCAGCTCAGTTCTCTCCAGCTCAGTGCTCTGGCTCCTCTCAGTCATCATCCGGTGCCGCACTGCGTGGAGGCAGAAGTTGTGATCCTAAGGAGGCATGGAGTCTGGAGTCAGATGACCGGATTCACATTCACGCTCTGCTACCTTTTCCATTTTGACAGTTATGAGCTAAATTGTGCCCCACACCCACCCTGCCAAAAAATTCACATATTGAAATCCTAATCCCCAGTACCTCTCAATGTGACCATATTTGAAGATAGGGTCTTTAAGGGGTAATTAAAAGGAGGTAATTAGCATTGGCCCTAATCAAACATGACTGATATCCTTCTAAGAAGAGATCAGGACACAAACACACACGGAGAACAGATCATGTGAAGACACAGGGAGAAGACAGTCATCTAAAGACCAAGGACAGAGGCCTCAGAACCCAAACTATCATCATGCTGATCTTGCCAGAAAATGATAGGCAGTTCAAGTACATTGTAAATATTTTAAAAATGTTCAGCTTTCACTTTTCTTTTGGGTTTGCAAATATATTACCTGCTTCTCTTCCATGATTAGCAACCCTGTTCTAGACCCTCTCCACTATGTACACTGGAATATTAATCTTTTATCATATCATTCACTTTTGCCGAATGATTTAACAACTCCTAAATGTCCTAAAGATAATATTTAAACTTCTTGATCAGGGATGGGGGAGGGTGGTGAAAAAAATCTCCTAAAATTACCCTAGTGAAAAAATCTAACGGAATCACCTACGATTAGCCAGCCCAAATCTTCTACTCCAGTTACAGTGATAAACTCTCTTCTCCTGGAATCTGTGATGCTTACACATTTTGGTTGTGTACATACTTTTATTCTGTGCTCAAAATCTCTCTCTTTTTAAATTTAAACACTTCCTCATTCTTTAGTGCTTACGTTGAGGAGGTATTTTCTTAACATTCTCACTCCCATCAATCTCAAAGCAGCCAGGAAATAGGAGCTCAGAAATTAGTTCCTTTAGAAATATATTACGAATTCATTTATTCGTTCAATGATTATTGGGAATTCTCTATTGGCTAAGAATAAGCTATATTTGAATACAGGAAATGAGAAAAATACAGACCTTTCCTCCAAGGGTTTATAATCTACTGGGGTAGGCAGCTACACTATAATCTCCTTGAATATTCTCCTTGACATATGAAAAGGATGCTTTGCACACATAGGGGGCATATGCAAACGAAGATGGTTAGAGCAGACTTAGAATATTTGAGGTGAATCGTGAAAAATATAGCATCAGTTGGAGGATAAAAGAAGTCTCTGGGAAAGACATGTTCAGGACACTCCTATTAATTCAACTCAGCTGGAGTATGTACTGAAGAGCGTGGTAGAAGGCAGGAGGCAGGAAGGGGCAAAAGAAAAGCTGGGACAGTTGGCCAGGAACCAGATCTTGGAGGGACGAATATAACAAGCTAAGGGCCTAGATTTAATTTTGTTAGTGACAAGATTGCAGTTCTTAAAAGATAATTCTTTTTTTTTTTTTTTT
>NW_016827519.1:964656-978563 GCF_001698545.2 Rhinopithecus bieti
ATTTATGACAAACCCACAGCTAATATCATACTGAATGGGCAAAAACTGGAAAAATTCCCTTTGAAAACTGGCACAAGACAGGGATGCCCTCTCTCACCACTCCTATTCAACATAGTGTTGGAAGTTCTGGCTAGGGCAATCAGGCAAGAGAAAGAAATCAAGGGTATCCAGTTAGGAAAAGAAGAAGTCAAATTGTCCCTGTTTGCAGATGACATGATTGTATATTTAGAAATCCCCATCGTCTCAGCCCAAAATCTCCTTAAGCTGATAAGCAACTTCAGCAAAGTCTCAGGATACAAAATCAATGTGCAAAAATGACAAGCATTGTTATACACCAGTAACAGACAAGCAGAGAGCCAAGTCAGGAATGAACTTCCATTCACAATTAAAAGATAATTCTAAAACAGTGAGAGATCATTTTCAAGAGAATGAGAATGTAGAAAGAGCAAGCATTTAAGATGCTGTTTTAGTGATTCCAGTGAGAAACGTGTTACATAAGTGGAATTCACATGAGCTAGGCTGAGACCAATAGGTGGCACTTTTTTCTACTTCCTATCTAGTTTGAAATAGATACAAGTTATGAGAGGTAAACTTGCCCCTGCTGGCACATGGCTGAAAGCCACAGAAGGAGTCCTGATATAGGGCATAGAATGTGTGTATATGTCTAAATATCCTCTACTGAAGGAAAATCATAGTCAAAAAGATACTATTAAATATTCAGGAGTGTCAATTACATAACAGAAAACATGATTTTATGAATATTATCCAGGAAAACATCTATTTAACTGTGATGCATTAGCATTCGTATTTCTTTTATTTAAGCTTTTTCTACACATTTTATCACCCTTCATTGTCTTACTGTCCTGTTTTATTTCTTGTATAACTCATAATTTAGAGGTATAATGTCACTACTTGAAAAGAAATTTAGTTGATTTTTATAAACACTATAAACTTAAGATTATTTTATAATGCTGCTTTAAGACTTTGCTGTTCAATTTTATGGTGGTTTTCTTCTAAAATTATTTAAGAGTCAATATTCTTTTAGCCTAGGACAGTAATTTCTATATCTGAGAATTTCTGGGCAATACTCTCTGACTTAGGTATTTCATTAAGTATGTTCCATACTTAATATTATGCAATACTTAAATATGAACATGCTTCCAAGGTGCTGGATAAATGAATTAGAAAGGGCTAGCAGCAATGTTAAGTATTGAGCATATACTCTGAGTTAGGTATTTATATCTTTTAATCCTTACAAAACTCCATAGCCAGTTCCTGCTGCTAGTGTGGTGAGATCAACTGTTGTGAGTATCCATTGAAAATGCCATGTGATGCTAATCGTCTCCCAGTGAGCTGTTCCTCTCTCCAGTAAATGGTTTATTAGTAAAAACTGATCTCCCACAGTTCTTGCACAGTTTTCGTCGTTTACTGCAATACCATAAACCTTGAATAACACATGGGATCCATGTGCAGTGCCACAGTGATGCTAGAAGAGCTCCAAGAAGCCGAGAAAAGTCATGATATTACAAGAAAAAGTTGAATTGCTTGATATGTACCGTAGATTGATGTCTGCAACTGCCTGCCATTTCAAAATAAATGAATCCAGCATAAGGACCATTGTTTTAAGAAAATGAAAAGGAAATTTGTGAATTTGTCCCAAGCAGACATGAAAACTTTGCATTTTTTGTGAAATACCTTTTTTAACTTGTACGTGCAGCCTTTGTGTGATTGCTGATATGGTATAAGAAAGACAAACCTATAGACTCTAATATGATTCCAGAAAGAAATGAAGTCATTTTATGACAATTTAAAGTAAAAGAGAGGTGAACCATCTGAAGCTGACGAATTTAATGCCAGCAAAGGATGGTGTGATAATTGTAGAAGATTTGGCTTTAAAAATGTCAAGATCAGGAGAAGCAGCTTAAGACAGCAGACAGGATCTCAGACGCCATTAAAAAAATAATTGAGGAGAAAGGGTATCTATCTGCCTGCACAGGTTCTTAATGCAGATGAAAGTGTCCTATTAAGATGACACAAAGGACATTTACTAATAAGGAAGATAAACAAACACCAGGATATAAAGCAGGACAGGATAGGGTAACTCTGCTTTGTATAAATCTAGCCTGCTTTGTGATCAGGACTGCCTTTATCTGCCCTTACCTGCTACCTACATTAGGGTACATGCTTGATACTTAGCATTGTGCTAGCTCTTTCTAATTCATTTATCGAGCACCTTGGAAACATGTTCATATTTAAGTATTGTGTAATATTAAGTATTGTGCATACTTAACGAAATACCTATAAATATAAAGCTGCTAACTCCGGTGTCTGAAGGGAAAATAATAAGCACCAGCTACCAGTCTTTTGGTTGTACAACAAGAAGGCCTGGACAATAGGAACCCTTTTTCCGGATTGGTTCCATCAATGCTTTGTTCTTCAAATCAGGAAGTACCTTGTCAGTAAGGGATTGCCTTTTAAAGTTTTTTTGATATTGTGCAATGCCCTGACCAGCCAGAGACCCCATGAGTTCAGCACTGAAGCCATCCAAGTGGTCTATTTGCCCTCAAACACAATGTCTCGATTTCAGCCTCTAGATCAGGGGATCATAAGGACCTTTAAGGCTCATTACACATGTAAGTCTATGGAAATAATTGTCAATGCTATGAAAGGGAGTTGAGATAGAGAAAACATTGTGGAAGTCTGGAAGGATTACACTATTGAGCTGTCATTGTTGTTATAGGACAAGCTGTGAAAGCCATCAAGCCCCAAACAATACATTTCTGTTAGAGAAAACTGAGCACGGATGTTTTGCATGCCTTCACAGGATTTATGACAGAACAACTCAAAGAAATCATGAAAGAGATTGTGGATATAGCACACACACACACACAGACACACACACAAATAGGGGGAAGGTGAAGGATTTCAAGATGTAAATCTTGGAGAAATTCAAAAACGAATAGACATCACACCAGAGGAGTTAACAGAAGATGACTTGATGGAGATGACTGCTTCCAACCCAGTGCCAGATCATGAGGAAGAAGACATGGAGGAAGCAGTGCCAGAAAACAAACTGACATCTAAAAGGATGTAGACTAAAGGAAAGCAAATCATATACTATGTAAAACCTACTAATTCATGATATTGAGCTTCACGTTAGCTGTGATCATGTTATTTTCAGTTTTCTCCACATCACTGGCAAAATGATTAGCCATCATGAGAACAGACTGATGGGACAGAAACCATCTGGGACATGGCACAAGGGGAAGAAAAAAATAGACAGTGGATGATTCAGTTGAAAAGAGGCAGAGAGTGAAAATCTCTTCTGCTCACATTTTATTGCCCTGTTTAAGTTCTTTGGTCAAGCTTGACGTCAACAGATCTGAGGTGTGTAAGGAGGATAAGTGAATATTTTTTAACAAAATACAAATATAAAATATACAAACAATATTCAAATATACAAAAATGTTTACCAACATACAAATAATACAAATTTTAACAACATACAAATATATACAATGTTAACAATACAATTTGCTCCATCTATCACCTGCTTGTGAATGGTTCATAATATTTCATCATGTAAATGCATCATAACTTATGTGTGTATGTTTATGTTGTTCCTAATTTTTCAGTAATACAAATAATTCTAGAACACAGAAGCTACCCACTCCTGTTTGCTACATAACGTGAATGAGAAAAAGACCTTTGTTGTTGAAATCCATTGGAACTTTAGAGTCATATGTTATTACCACAGCGTAACTTTGCCTCGTGTGACACTGAGAAAGTAAATCCTTGGTACTGACATGGTGATATCATGAACATGCTACTTTCCCAAACTCTGAACATAAAGCAATTAATTCATAAGTCTAAAATGGCTACGTAAAAATGATGTCATCTGTTGGTTACTTTGTCATACTTTTGCTTTAGGTTAGGACATCCTTTTGCACTTTGGAACTATGAAAATTCAAATAAAGTAAGTAGAGGTACTTCAGTGATATACCATTTTTTAATTTTGTTTAGATTTTTTAATTTACCTACTTACCCTTCTTCAACTATTGATTTATTTGTATAGATATGAAAGGAAACACAGCAAACCATGAGCATGGTTAGGAAGGAGAAACGTAGGGGAAGAGAAAGAAGGAAACATAATTTTTACCTTAAACAAATATATATTAATTTATTATTTATAAAATACTAATTTCATTAAACATTTTAAAAGGTTACCTCAAAATACTATCATTTATCTTTACCTCTGTCAATATTGTCATTGATTTCAGAGGAATTTTCTGTAAATTCTTTGATTTTAAGGGTTCGTTTTTGTGTTTTATTGTTTTATTCACCTATTTGTGGGGCCGACCAGCATTATATATAAAAGAAATGGAATCTGGATTTGTTCTTAAGCTGACATATTTAGATTCATGCTGCTAAAATGAAATAGAATTTACTGATAAATGTTTTCTTATGTAATAGCAATGGCCAAATCCACTAAAAAGAAGAGAAAATAAAGACATATTTCACTTTTATGCTACAGTATTTCATGGCTACACTCTCACTAGAGTGAAATATGATTCTTTAAAGAAATGTAAAAAAAAAAAGCTACGATAATGTTTTCAGGATTTTATTCACTTTATTTTGGTAGCCATGAGGTGCCTGACCTTCTTTTGACTAAATACTGAAGTCCATAGTTTATACAATCCTACAAACACATCTGTAATTCAAAGCAATCCATTAAAATGGATTTTTTCCCCCAAAGGGAAAAACCACGAGAAAGTCCTCATTCCTCCTTTCAGGATCGAGGCAGGAGTTAATGCTGTTTTCTAAAGTCATACTGTAGGTCAGAGGTTAGCTTTTCACCTGCATAACTCTGGAGGTCAGATCTTAGGACATAAGGTGAATGTTCTACTGCAGCAGATTTCAAGGTGGTGTTGAAGTGCTTTCTGGCATTGAGTGCAATAACCAAGGACTGATATGCAGCGAGAGAATTAATACAAGAAACTATATAAAAGTTTGAAGATTTTCCTTTCTTGTCTCCTTTTTTAGCTAAAGAACTTTAATCAAATAATCTTGCTTTTAATTCTCATTTGGCTGCTTTCTAAATATGTGACTTTGAATGAGTCACTTAACCTCTCTGAAGCAGTATTCACTGTCATTCCTTCAACAGAATAACAATATCTTCACTGGTTTGGGGAAGATTAAAATACAGTAATATACACACAATGTGTACTAGAGTTTGCGGCCAAATATGGGTGTTCTGCACAAGGGAGGCGTTGCCTGCTTGCTGAAAGTATGTGTATTTGCATATCAGCAAACAGATAACCCTTGGCTGCACTTTGGAGACTGGACCAGGTGTCTCACCCATTTTTCATGTCGGTATCCCAAAAGATACCACACTTATTTGTCCTCAAATATCATTGCATATGACAAGAATCACCTAAGGCTCTTGTGAAAAATGCATATGCCTAAATTCTACCTTAAAAATTCTGATTAGGAAGATCTGGGAAAGAACTCATGAATTAAAATTTTAGCAACTATCCCTAGGTGACTCTGAAGCATGCAGCCCATCAGACCCCCTTTGAGAAACTCTGGCTTCATTTTTATAGGCAAATTTGGTATTTGTATAACTATTTGCTCTTTCCAAAAAACACCAACACTTTAAGTGAAATAAGGCTAACCGCATACAGGCTGTCTTAGGATAGTCATGCTTGTGTTCAAATAGGGATCCGTTTCTAAACGAATAAACTTCCATAAAATGGATATTCCCTAAGGAGTTATACTTCAGCAGAAGACTAGCCATGATTTTCAGTTAAAACAGCACCACCCACTTTGTTCTATTTCTGTTAGGAATACACTAGGTTAGACCACGCTTTCAAAGCCAATTCAATGCGTTTGAAATATGCTCCCATCTCTGTCACATAAAAACAAAGTTGGCTAAACTTACTCCTACCTCCCTCTAAAGATCATCTCCATCAGAATGATATCCTTCACCTCTCTGGTTTTCATTACTTTTGGGCTTTGATGGGTATAATTGGTCAGCGTGACTTCAAAGGGACTCAAATGATATTTCATCTCTGTCACTTGAGAAACTGACCTCTCCTTTTGCAGTAATGGGCTCCTTGTAACCTCCTCTGAGGTCACCTTAGTTGCTTAAATGTGGTCTAATTTAAAGCAGCTGTATGGTATCTGATCACAGCACGCGGTAAGCTTGCCCTCTAGTGGCTGAAGGAATTTGGTTCTACCTTCACTTACTTGGTGGCAGGGGTAATTTAAGTCAGAAATAAATCCATCCACATAAAAAAGTAGATATCTCCCTATTTCACAAAATAACATTGTCCTTCATGTGATTTTTTTTTCTTAGTAACTGTTCTTGATGAACTTAAATGAGTAACATTTTAATAAAATAAGCAGTTGTAAGTAATGCATTGAGTGTGTGTGTGTTTTAAAGGCTGAACAATGTATTTCTCATTATATAAATAAAGGATAAAACAATTTTGAAGGAAAAGATAGAATTGTCCATGCTACATCTAAACTTTAGCATAGATGGATCACAATATATATTAAAGAATTTCTTTTGATTCCCAGGATGTCTGAATTCTCATCTTGTCATCTAATCTCCTTATTAAGAATCCTTAAGTGGATCCTAATGGCAATAAGTTAATGTATAAATCCTTAACACAATGTAAATAAAGCTTTCACAATTTGGCCCCCAAAATCTTTTTTTAATTTTTTGCTGCTCCTTCATTTGGAATCCTGAGATGCTAGCCAAATCAAACTGCACTAACCTAGAGAAGTCATATCTTTTCATAACTACATGCTTTCACATAGGCTGTTCCTTCTGCTTGAAATGCCTTTTTTCCTTTTTCTTTCTTTCTCTTTAGGAGACTTGTCCAAATAGATAATAATTTTTTCTTGGCTTAACATCATCTTTCTGTAAAACTTTCCAGATTCTTTCTTTTTCCTACTTGTACCTTGAACTTCATACTACATCATCTCTGGACTGTGAGTTTTGGACAGTCTTCTTAAGGTATGTTAATTTGCCTGTGATCTAAAAAATTCCCAGTAAAGGCATCTTTATGAATAAAAGATGGGTTTGATATATAAAGAAAATGCATTGCATTTCCAAGCATAAATGGGCGGACATACCCTGAGCTTAATTCAATGTATGGTTTTCCTTGTAAGACATTTTGGTGGTGTCTGCCATTTTCACACCCCAGCATCCACTCTCCATCATTTTAGTAAAGACTCTTGGTCCTGTCGGTCTAGGAACGACTCCCAGACTCTCTTTCTCTGCTTCTGTGTGCGCCCGTGTGCTTCTGGTGCTGTTGACTTCACTCAATTCTGCTGTCATTCTGATGCGCTGTTTAGATCTGGCTAATCAGAGCATCACATTCTTCTGGCATTGGCAATTAACTCTTGGATGGACAACATGAAGACCCTTGCTCATTTTCCTTGAAAAGAGACTCACATTTTGCCATCCACCTACTAATCTTGAAAATTGTGAGGAATGGGACTGCTACCACTCTCTTGCTACCATATTAAACCAGTATTAAGATAATGGATCAGAGAGGCAGACAAATTGGGGTTTTAGTGGTGTTGAGAATATAAAGTAATGACTCAATACAGAATATTTTAGAATGTGATCTAATTAAGACTGGGTTTTTAAAATTTTTTATGGCGTGCAGAGTCATATGTAACCCTCAGGACTTACGGTTGACTGTTTATTCTCACTTACCTGGACTCAAGTTGGGAGCAACCAATAGATGGCTCTCTAGAGTTGGCACAAATCATGACCAGTTTGAACCTCAAGTGTACTAATTTTAAGACATTACATTTTGCACTGCTGTTTCAAAATTCTACAGTGCATAAAACTTCAAATACAAACAGTACTAAATTTCCTAAATTTCAGGTTAATATACTCTATTATCTGTCTTTCCTCTATCACCTTCCCAACTGGCTATTGGTATTCTCTGAACGACTTAAGCACATTATTTGTATTTGAAATTTTGTCTCAGTCTTCTTCTGAGGGAAGCTAAACTAGACTTAATGTCTGTGTGTGTGTATGTGTGTGTGAGTATGTGTGTTGTATCTTGGGATTTGTATACTATGATTCTTTTATAATAGAAGTTGCTATGTGGACATCTTTACCTTTCTATCTTTATGCTCCAGTACTTACAGATCACCCTACATGGCTTTCAATGGTAAGGTCAGGGAAGTTCCAGTGTCCTGAAAAGAGACAATTTTGTGTGCAGGATAGACTGAATGTGAGAGAGACTAGAGGCAAGAAAGAATGTCTGGTGACCATCCCAATAATCCAGGAGAGAGAAAATGAATGTTTCTTCCCTAGAGTCTGTGAAGCTTTTTTCTTATGGATCCCTATCTCAACTAGTTCCCTTCAAGTTTTAAGAGATCAGGTCTAGAAACAGAGAAGTTGAACATTCTTCACAACTTTACCTAAGTTAAATTTATTATTTTATAATATTAGAAATAATATTCCAACACAAATAGTGCATACAAATAGAATCCTTAACATATTTCTGCCTCTTTGAATTGCTTTGCTATTGCTGTTGTCTTCAAGTCCATGAAATGAAAGATTGTCCTATGGATACATAATTGTAAGGAACTTTGCAAATCATGTATATGAAAAAGATTTCATATGCAGAATAAAGAATTCCTACAATTCAACAACAAAAAGACAAGTAACCCTATTAAAAAGGGGCAAAGGACTTGAATAGATATTTCTCCAAGGAAGTGTACAAATAGTCAAGAAGCACATGGAAAGATATTTAACATCATTTGTCTTTTTGCAAATTTCTGTGAGCACTGGTTCAAGTCAAGTCAAGATAGACTTGCAAGTAGGGTCTCCCAGGGAACCAGAAAACCAGATAAATGGTGACAACTGGGAATGAGGCTTTAAAGGGGTCCCAAACTCATTCTGTGTCCATCCAGCAACTTCAAGACTCTTTATTTTCACTGTGATTGTAGGCTGTTTTAAGATTACTACAGAGCTAATTAGAATAGGATGGGAATAGAATAAGTGAAAATGTAAAATAAATACTTGCATTTATTAATGAATTAAGCCATTTTTCTTCAATAACTCTCCCTGGATTAGTGTAAATCTATGGTTCATTTCCAGATTTCTGAAAAAAAAAAAAAAAAAATGACCCTGATGATGCTTGTCAGTTGTCTCATTGCTTTGATGAAAAAGTTTTCCAGGGTTCTTATGCTACCATTATTGATGATGATCTTCTCCAATTGTTAACTCTTTCACAACCATAGTATAATTTCAAAACCAGGACAATGGCATTCGTGCAATATGTGTGTATAGTTCATGTCATTTTACCACATGTGCAGAGTTATGCGACTACTACTGAATTCGAGATAAAGGACTATTACATCACCACAAAGAGTTTTCTTGTGTCACCTCTTTTTATTATCACATCTACCCCACTAGTCTTTACCATCCCTAAATCCTAGTGTGTTAGGGTTCTCTAGAGGGATGGAACTAATGGGATAGATGTATATATAAAGAGGAGTTTATTAAGGAGTATTGACTCCCATGATCACAAGGTGAGGTCCCACAGTAGACCATCTACAAGCTGAAGAGCAAGGAAGCCAGTCCGAGTCCCAAAGCTGAAGAACTTGGACTCTGATGTTTGAGGGCAGGAAGCATCTAGCACGGGGAAACATGTAGGAAGGAACACGAAACAAGTCTAGTCTTCTCACGTTTTTCTGCCTGCTTTTATTCTGGCCACACTGGCAGCTGATTTGATGGTGCCCACCCAGATTGGGAGGTGGGAGGTCTGCCTTTCCCAGTCCACTGACTCAAATGTTAATCTCCTTTGGCAACACCCTCACAGACACACTCAGGAACACTACTTTGCATCCTTCAATCCAATCAAGTTGACATTCAATATTTACCATCACACCGAGTAAGCACCAATTTGTTCTAAAATCAGTCACCTGTTAGAAGAGTTCCCTGTCTCCCAGGAATGGTGCCACCTTAGTATTCCTGCTATACTTGGTTATTGACAGGGAGCAGCCACAAGGCCTCTGCACAAAAGCAGTAATAGATTTTACAGCACAGCAATTGGGAAGCTGGTCATGCACGCTCCTGGGTGTAGGAGATCTGGCAGGCTCATTCTCATGGCTGCGAAAATCAGTAAGAACATGAATAATGTCTGTCTCTATCATTATTTTATCCCCTGCATTGGCACATAGTAGATGTGCCAGTACTTTACTAGATACCGAACACCATTGAAAGTGCTTCACATGTAGTGTCTCATTTAATTCTTGTTATAACCCTGTGAAAGAATTAACATTAATGTCTTTACTCTGCAGATGAAGAAATAAAGATATAGAAAGGCTAAGTAATTTGTCCAAGATCATACAGATCATAAATGACAGTCATAGTGGCTTCAGAATCTCCGGTATTCATGTATATAATCCTATAGTTGACACTCAATTTCTGTTCAAGAAATGAATGACTGAATGAATGAAAAGGAAATAATCATTTCCTAATCATATTCATGTTTGAAAGAGCATTTCTGAACCACTCTAAACTCCTCACGAGAATAGAAAAATTATGACTAAAATAATGAGATAGGCCTAGAGGCACCCTACTCCTAAATTTTTACTAGCTAAGAACCTGTCCAAACTTCACCTCCAATGACTTGAGGGAGAGGTACCTCTTCACACTTAAACTAAAATCAGCAAACAAAGTTCAAACTAAAATCAGCAAACAAAGTTCTCATCTAAGTTAATTATGCAAAATAAATGTTGACCCACCCTAGGAATTTTCAGTTGGGGAAACAGGAGTCAGCAAAACATTGTTATTCTTATTTGTACACTCTAACAGGTACAGGTGCAATTAAATAAAAATATTTTGTCAAGAAAGCATGAAATATTTATGCTTATTTAAAGATTATATAAAATTCTAAAGCCTAAGACCTTGGTTATATGCTAAGTTCCTGAAAGTACTGCTTTAAGAGACATATCTTTACCCATTGTCCTTCTGCAACTACAGCAAGTTAAGTTTGAAGACATTCAGGCAAATGTCTTCATGAAGCTCCTCATCTCTTTTGGAATATTTTTGCCCCAACCCAGCACATGTGCATATGAAGACATGTAGTTCATCTACACAACCATGTGGATTAGTCACAATTCATATTCTCCCAGGCCAAAGCAAAAACTTGAAAACCAGTACTTTGCATCGACACACGCTTCTTGGAATACTAGCAGCAGGGACCTGTGAAGCAGGGCTTGGGGGTACATTATTTGGGCTGTCGATAGAGCTTGTTTTTCCTAAATTTTACTTATACCATTAGCCTGCTTCAGAGGGTGTTAGGCAAAATTTTGAAACTCATTGTTTTTACTTGAAAATGTAGTTGATGATGCTGTTCATATCATTATGGAGTGTTTTCTGCATCAGCTACCAAAGAAAAGCATATATTTAAAGTCCAGAAATAAATCTGAACTGTGCTTTTCATACACAAACAGGTTTTCAATTTTTTTGGTTTTTTTTTTTTTCTGTAATAGATTATCTGATTCATGTGTCTGAATTTATCTCTTATTGTTGGTTGTTAGGAAACTCAGACATAAACTTTTATGAACTTCTAATAAAATTAGGTGAAGTCATAGACTGCATTCTGCATATTAATTTAACTTTTAGATTGATCTTTTCCAATAGTATTTTCTTTTATTCCATTTCTTCTTGGCTTTGAAAAATATTACTATGTGTATTTACTCCTTTCTGTAAAAGGTAAGATATATTTTTTAATTAAGAAATTGAAATTGAATCCACTACTGTTGGAATTGTGTAGGCCACTTTGTGTCATTTTAAAAAAACGAATTAACATGACTAAAAGAAAACAAAACAAGAATATATCTCCAGTGTATCCAGTTGAAAACAATACTTAGTCTGTATCATCTCAGCAAGCATCAGAGAAGATTCAGGTTTCATGAAACCTCAGTAGTCTTAAATTTGGGGAAATTTTTGAATAAAAAGAATACAAAATTATAAATTTTGAATTAGAAAGTGAATAAGGAAATAAAAGAAATTATATATTTGTCAATGGCCATAAAACCCACAAACATCACTCACAAAATCCAGAAAGATAATATGAGGTATGTGTCTTAGTAACTGCCTATCACAATTCTATAATTATTTTTCTTACATTTAGACTATTCCTTGAGTCTTTATTCGAATGCATTTTAATAATATTTTCTACAGACAAAAATTGAAAGACAAATCATTGCTTCATCTAAAACGGTTGATGAACTATTTTGCATTATACTTTTTAAATTTTTGTTTTGCTTCATAACTTATTAGTATTGCCATATACATTTTTCAGATTACTGTCAAATATGGAAAGTCTTCTTTCAATTTCCTTTCTTATATGAGGTATATGATGCTATTGCATGTCACATTTTCTTGTGTAGGAGCTACTTTCTAATCCTCTTTGAATTAATGTCACATTCACCAGTCCGTTAGCATAACCATATCTTACCAAAATAAACAAATAATCATATGTGTGTGTGTATATATATATATATATATACAGAGAGAGAGAGAGAGCATTTTTCCTTTGTTCTTAGAAGGTCCAGGGGAAACGAGTGACTCCAGGCTTTTGATTTATTTGCTTCAGTGTAAATCTGTCCTCCAACCCTGGGAAGACAAACCCCATTGTTAGTTAATTATGTAAAACATTTCACAATCAGTATAACATGAAGAGTAGCTCATAATCATGAACAGAACTGAGACCTCATAGAGCACATACTTTGCTGGAAAGAGAAAAGGATTGTCACTTAGTGAGATTTCTCAGGCCAATGTGTGCCGAGTAATTTTATAAAAATGAATCAATCTATTTATCTATTCAATCGAGACTTTAAAACACCAACTTACCAGGGTACTAGAAATCTAATGGTTAACAAGACAGACTTGATGCCTTAAATTCTAATGGAGGAGACAGAAAATAAGCCAGCAAACATCTAACTGCAAATTGTAACGAATGCCCTGATGGAAACCAATGGGATACCATGAAAAGGAAAACTGAGAGGTAGGAGACCAAATTTAGATAGGGAAATCTGTAAAGGTTATTCAAGCTGACACCTGCAAGATGCACCAGAACTAGACACATGAAAAACGAGAAAAGCAGTTAGGAGTCCTGAGACTTGCAGTATTTGACCCATGTGGGGGAACTGTGCTGGGGTGGGTGTGTAGGTGGATGGTATGGCGTGAGGAGGGAAGCACGAGCAGCTCCCAGATAACTGCAGGCCTTGAAGGACAGGGCCAGAAGTGCTCTAAGTGCAGTGGGAAGCAATTAAAGGGTTGGACCCGAGGCTGACATGACACAGCTTTCATTCAGTCTACTGCATGCAGCATGAAGCTAATGGAGACGAGAAGGAAGCAGAGAGGGCAGCTTGGACCTATTCTAATAAAACAGGCAAGAGGTGATGGTGGTTTGGGCCAGATGATTAGGTGCCAATATGGAGTGGAGTGGCATAGAATAAAACACGAATTCCTGATGGGTTGAACGGGAGGCAAAGTAAAGGAGAAAGAGGATTCAAATTTGATTCCTGTAGGCTGCAGACTTTTACTGATGTGGAGATAAACTGAAAGTGGGGAATAGATTTTATTTAATCCTTACAGCAACTCTGTAAGCTGAGTGTTTTTGTACTCATTATATGTTTATGAAATCAGAGAATGAGAGAGCTTCATTAACTTCCCGCGGGTGTCTCAATTCAGAAGTGGAAGAATCTAAATCAATAGTTTCCTGGATTTATTGCTTTAAGAAATGCACATTTTGGGCCGGGCGCTCTGGCTCACGCCTGTAATCCCAGCACTTTGGGAGGCCAAGGCGGGCAGATCATGAGGTCAGGAGCTCCAGACCAACCTGGCTAACACGGTG
>NW_016827519.1:979034-997981 GCF_001698545.2 Rhinopithecus bieti
AAAAAAAAAAAAAAAAAAAAAAAAAAAAAAAAATGCACATTTTGAATACACGTCTTACTTCCTTTTAAGTTTGTAGATATTTGGCATCGCTGATCTCTAAATATATTTGAATCAAGCCTACAAATGTAGTGTTTTGTTAGAGCCGCCTTTACTTCAGAATTTCCACCAGGGGGAGCGTCCACTATGTGGTTTATTTACTGTGTACAATTTTTTTTTTTTTTTTTAAATTACGGTAAGGTTAGTATTTACTGGTCACCCACAAACTTAATCTTAATAAAGTTCACTTTGTTATCTTTTAGAAAATAGTAATGCATATTTTGTAAAAGAGCCTGATGTCTTAACCAAAAACTTTAGAGTAAGAAAATACAGGAAGAAAAAGAAACTTCATAATTTGCATAATGGCAAAAAAGAATCTAAATTAAACTGTGATGGGAAAAGACCCTAAAATAAAGACATGTTGTATAAAATTTGATAGATGTCATTGATATTACGATTTATAAAATTATTTTGGTTCCGTCTCATTTGTTGTGCATTCTTACTCTTATTTTAAATAAATATTTAATAAATATTTAAGAATAATTAAAGATTATCTTATAAACATGGTCCCTGAATCTCTGCTTGCTATAAAGCCATATATTATCCATATATTATGGGAGACAAATTTTGTCACCCATGGGGAGTTTTAGGAGCACTTGGAGTCATATGGGATAAGTATATTCATTTAATAAATAACACAAAATAAGCATAAGCATAATCCTAATGACAACAACAACAATAACAATAGCAACCGACTGGGCACTAGTTGCTGTGCTAATCACTTAACATGTAGAATCATATGTAATCATTCCAATTATATTTGAAGCGTTGATTTCAGATACAATGATGGGGCTGACCTAGGTGTCCCTTCCTTTTGTCATGTGCTGACTCATGAAATGCATGAGGGCAGAAGCAGCATTCCGTAGGTTTCCATTCATGCCATGGAAAGGTATGAATGATAAAGGCATCCCTCAAAGTGGAGTCCCTAAGGTATCAGTGAGTGAGTGCCCTTTCAGTGAAACGTGTTTCTAATTTGGGGTTGCCTTTCCCCTGGGGATCTTACACACAAGGAGTTGTGAGCTATTAAAGGCCCTATGATTTCATGTGCTGCCTCCTGACACCAGATAAAGCGGCACTTTTTGAATCAGCATTGTCCCATCATAACAGATGGTCGTTAGCTCAACCTACAGGGAATCAGGTTATTGTCTTCCATAGGAAAATAAGCAGGTCAGCACTCTAAATCCTGAAATGACAAAGGGAGAAATAGTTCACAGGGCTCTGAAAACAGCATGTGAAATAATCAAAGGGTAGGGGGGAACTTTCTTAACCACAAAAGATTTGCATTCAGTATACCTTAACATTTATTTCATTTAGAGCACATGAAATAAATAGTTCTATTTTGATAAAAAGGCCTGGGGATTGTCAATATTTAGCTCAGGGGTCTGAATTCTGGCTGCACAGCAAAATCACTTTGGAAAAATGTTTAAATTTCAGATGCTCAGGCATACAGTTAAGTCCGAATTATTTTAGTTGAAACCCAGACATTCATCATGTTTTAAGTTCCCCCGTGATTCTAATGTGTGGTGATTTTAATATGTGACCAATTGTATAATAATTGCATAGTAAGTATATAATCCATTTCCCAAACCTTCATGTGATAGGAATTGCCTTGGGATCTTGTTAAAATACAGTTAAGTTCATTACGTCTAGGGCAAAGCCTGAGTGTCTGCATTTCTAACAAGCTCCCAGAAGATGGCGATATGGCTGTTGACACGCCACTCAGTAACTGGCAATGCGGGTGGGCTTTGGTCTCCATACAAGATAGACACAAAGCTCCTCAAATGCAGGGGTTCTTTCTGTTCATTTGCTGATATTTATTGTTACTGGATGGTACAGAAGCTCTTGGAATGTTAAAACAAACAGGGCTTAGCTCCAGACTACCTTTTTAGAGTCGTTAGCTTTGCACCAGAACCTTCTAAAGACTCTCTGCTTAATCTGTTTTCTTTCTTGAACTCTGGGCCAACAGACATTCAGATTTTTGCAGGAAGGAGTTTATAAACTAACAAAGTGTTATAAATAAATGGAAGCACAAGATTTTGCCTTTACCTGCCGAATTATTGTGTCACTAGTTATTGTAAGTAAAATTAGGTTCATGGATATTTGATATGCTTTTCTACCAAGTCAGAAACTGTGGGGCAGGAGAAAGCAGAATTGATAGAATGACTAATATATTCTGTTAGACTTGACTATCTGCACCACCAGAGCAGAGCCCAGTCTGTTCTGAACATTATTGCATGTTCCTAGCCCAATATGTAATACATAATTAGTAAATATGCTATGAGCTTTGAATGCTGTATTTAATTTAGTCCTCCAAATAATGATGGCTAACATGTATTGAATGCTTACCATGTGCCAAGCAGTGGTCTAAGTACCTCACATCTGTTTATTGATTCATTTACTATTTATAACACCCCAGTGATGCAGATGAGAATCTCCATTTTCTAGATAGAGGAAGTGAAGCACAGAGAGGTCAAGTGATTTATGAAGGTCATACAATCGTTAAGCAATAGAAACAGACATTAAATTCAGGCACTCTAGTTCCAGAGTCTGTGATCTTCACCAGTATCCTGTTAATGTTCATAACAAAAACATATGATAAGTACTATTATAATGTCACTCATTTACAGGTCAAGAAACAAAGGTACAGAGACTCTAAGCAACTTACCCAAAGTCACATAGTTAATAATTGGTGAAGCCAGGATTTATTTATTTATTTATTTATTTTATTTTTTTATTTTTTTTTTTTTGAGACGGAGTCTTTCTCTTTCCCCGGGGCTGGAGGGCAGTGGCCCGATCTCAGCTCACTGCAAGCTCCGCCTCCCGGGTTTACGCCATTCTCCTGCCTCAGCCTCCCGAGTAGCTGGGACTACAGGCGCCCGCCACCTCGCCCGGCTAGAAGCCAGGATTTAAACCCAGGCAGATTCAAATCCAGGTTATAAATCCAGAGCCTTTGTTCTTAACCACTAATTTATAGTTTCTCAATTAGCCTGTTAGTTAGAAACCACCTACTAGGCATGAAAAGAGCCCCGAAAAAAAATGTAAGTGCCATAGTCAAATATCAAACTGGAATTAATAGCAGAGGAGTTGAAACTCACATTTATTTTCTTTAAATTCTAAGTTCCTCTTCTCTTGGCTATTGAAACCAATGGAGAACTTTGTCAAATAGTAGAAAATGCTAATCTCCAAAGAGCATCATGAGGATCTTCTGTGGATTTAATTTCTCTTCTACATTCTTCTCCAGGTATATTATGGGTTGTTCACACTGTAGAGGGTAGACTAATGTCAAAAAATTAATCAGATTATTCTGAAAAGCAGATAATAACACTCCTTTCTGTGGGAAATCAGAATGTCTGCTAGGCCAGGAGGCTAAGTGAGGAAGCAGGGTAGAGGGGAGAGGCATAGAAGAAGGGTGGCTGGCAACGCTGACTTCACCTGTGACAGGCCAGTGAATTTAGTGGTGGAATCATCAGCCTGTCTTGAAGTACTTGCTGTTAAGATGAAGAAGTGGAAGTTTATGATGGAGGTATCAGTTATCACTGACATTTGAGGGACTGGTGGTTCAGAAAGACACAGAGTCCATGTCAGCTGGCAGTAACAGTAGGATTTTTCTTGTTGTTGTTGTTAAGTTCTAAAAACCTACACATAGGACAGATTATAAATCTGGACTCTTAAATTGTCAGCGTTCTGTGAGTGGGTAGGAAAGGGATTCCTTGTTTTGTTTTTCTGACCTTCCCAGAAGAGCTTTCCATTTTAGCTTCAATGATAATGAACACAAACTGGAGTTCATAAACAGGTATACTTCCCCTGGCCTCTACTCTCCTTCCAATTTCAGACTCATTTCACTGGGCATTATGTGTCTGGAGCAATAGGGAAAGAAAATATCTAAGCAAACCATTTTCTTCTTTTGAACTGTACCATGCCTGAGAAAGCAGCAGGACAGGATAGGAGGTGAGAGGAATATTACTTTGCCATCTGAATACACTAAATTAGTCAACACTGACATTTGTAAATTGAAGAAATTAAATAGTGCCATGGATCTAATATGCCAAATCTATTTGCCTGCCAATGTCCTTCTGGGAAGCTACAATAGGTAGGTGAAGTACAATATCCAGATTTCAAATTTATTACAACTTAGCACAATCTTTGGTTTTCTGGTAGATTTCAGTCGTTTAATAATAAAAAGTTTCTGGGTAATGGATTTTGGAATGTTTTTAATTCATTCAACAACTATAGGGGGCCTACTCTCAAGCAATGGCCTAGGCCTGAGGAATATAGAGGTAAACCATACATATCAGGTCTTCTCTTATACATTTTAATGAAGGAGAAATAAACAATGAAAAACAACTAAATAAAATTGTTTTAGGCTCTGATAAGTGCTATAAAAAAGTAAAACAGGTTAAAGTCATATGACTATTAACTGGGTAGAAGCAATTTTATCTAGGGTTGTTAAGAAAGGGTTTTCGTTAGAGAAAATAAGCAGAGATGAACAGTGAGAAAAAGTGGGTCAGTGAGGGACTTGAGAAGAATATTTCAGGTAAAGGTGAAAACAAGAACAATGACAGTGGGACAGGTATGAGCTTAGTGTGTTCCAGGGACATCAAGAAGACACTATAGGGTAGAACGCAGTAACCAAGAGGGCAAGTGGTAGGAGATAGATCAAAGATGTAAACATGGGTAATTAATGACGGCTTTGTAGGCCATCATGAACCAATGTACTGGAATTACAACGGAAAATCAATGGAGAATTTAAGTAAAGCAGTATTCTTTTCTGATTTAACTTGAAAGAAAACCATGGCTTCTGTGCAGGGACTTCTGTGCAGGCAAAAGAAGAAAGAATAATTAAAAGTTTCTTGTACTCGTCTCATAAAATATGATGCTGCTTGGGACTAGGAGGGCAGTGGAGGTATGAATGAGAGATTGACAGGATCAGCATACATTTTGAAGTAGAGCTAATGATATGGGAAGGGGGGAGGGAAGTGCTGAGTAGAGAAAGGCAGGTCCCTGGCTCAGGCTCCACCCCCACGGACCTAGGTGAGGACAGGCATTTCCTGCCCAAATGTTACATTTCCCAAGACCACCATGGCCTGACACACCCTCAAGACCCTAACAGGCAGGCACACAAGCAGCTGGACGTCAAGAGGAGCAGATCGGCAAAAGAAGATATACAAGCAGCTGGGTGAAAGAAGATGCAAGCAGCTGGATGTCAAGAGGAACACATAGTTGGAGGAATACACAAGTGGCTGGACATGGAGAGGACGTCAGGAGCACACCAACAAGCACCGGCATGCTGGCAGTCCATCCACCAACAGAACGATGGCCAGGGCAGTGGGAGAAGAGCATGGGCCACCGACTGGTCTAGCTCCAGAGGAAAAGCACCTCCCTTCTGGCTCCTCTATCTGCTGAAAGCTACTTCCACTCAATACAACTTTGCACTCATTCTTCAAGCCCAGGTGTGATCCCATTCTTCAGGTACACCAAAGCAAGAACCCGGGATACAGAAAGCCGTCTGTCCTTGTGACAAGGTAGCGGGTCTAGTTGAACTGATTAACACAAGACTATAGATGGCAAAACTAAAACAGCACCCTGTAACACAGGTCCACTGGGGCTTCAGGAGCTGTAAACATTCACCCCTAGACACTGCCGTGTGGTCAGAGTCCCACAGCCAGCCCGTCTGGTCTGTATGCTCTCCTAGAGGTTTGAGCAGCAGGGCACCAAGGAAGCAAGCCACTCCCCCTGTCGCATGTCCTGCATGGGGGACAAGGGAACCTTTCCTGTTTCACTAACAGAGCACATTATTAGCTTGGATATGGGGAATATTTCTGTTACCTCTTACTGCATTAAACACTACCCCAATAGTGAAAGCCAGAGGGTTTGTAGGTCGGGAATTCAGGAAAAATTATTTTATCTCTGATCATTTGGCTCCAGCTGGGATGGCTGGCGCTGGAAGGTCTTCTTCCAAAATGGCATTTCCACTTCTCTCTTTTCACAAAATGTTTCATTCTGTTTTTGTTGTTGTTGTTGTTGTTTTCTGTTTTTTGTTTGTTTGTCTGTTGTTGTTGTTTCTTTGTTTGTTTTTGAGACCCTGTTTAGCTCTGTCTTCCAGGCTGGAGTGCAGTGGCATGATCTTGGCTCACTGCAACCTTTGCCTTCCGTGTTCAAGAAATTCTCCTGCCTCAGCCTCCCGAGTAGCTGGAATTATAAGTACACAGCACCAGGCCTGGCTAATTTTTATGTTTTTGGTAGAGACAGCATTTCATCACGTTGCCCAGACTGGTCTCGAATTTCTGGGCTCAAACGATCTACCCATCTCGGCCTCCCAAAGTGCTGGGATTACAGGCGTGAGCCACCTCTCCCCGCCAATTCTTTAGAGCCTGTCTACATGGCTTGGGCTTCTTGCAGCATGGTGCTCCCACAGAAATCAAGCTTTTATGTGGCACTGGTTTTCAGGAGTGAATATTATAAGATAAAGGAAGTGCCTGTCTCTGCCTACCTCTTAATGCCTGGGCTGATAGATTATTGCATCTGCGCTTTCACTATCGATTCTGTTACAAAATCCTCCCAGGCGCAGGACAAGAGAGTCAGTGAATTTATCAACATTTTTAAACCGGCAGAGCCATGAACAGATGAATTCTCCAAAGTAGCTTGTAGATCATTGGTGAGCAATTTAAGACATGTCTTAATTAGACCAGAAAGTAATTTAGGCGTGAGTTATTCACATAGAAGAAATTATATTATTACTGCAAATATTCATTTCCACACATGTTGAGATTCTGATGTGGCACAGACAGAGAACATGGATGGGCCCAGGTGTAACAAGTCATCACATGGTAGACAATACCATTTCTTATATTGAGAGAACCCTTTTAATGGTCAGTGTGAAAGATCATGCCTTTATCTTCTGTGAGATAATCTTCTGTGAGATAAAGGCATGTCAAGATAAACAAAACCAAAAAAAAATGAGATAATTCTTTGCTAGCAGAGCAGCCTTATATGAAACGTTAAAGGAAGTTTCTCAGGGTGAAAACAATTGATATGGATGTTAATTTAAATTTAATAAAAAAAATGAAGAGCACAAATAAATGTCATCATGACTTCTTTTCCATATTGAAGAATAGTTTCCTTTAGTTTTTTAAACATTTATTTTAGCTCTTTTTTCATTAGATATTCAGTTTAGAGGTTTGTAAAATTTTATAGTGACTATAAATTGAGTGTAGAATTATTTAGTGGCATATTTCTTTCTTTACATAAGGATGAAAAGCCAGGTGAGTTTGCTCTATGTTTTATTACAATGGGACTTCACCAGAGGAGAATTGATCATTTCAAATGTCACATAGTAAATTGTATTTCTTACCTTAAGAATATTGAATACTATATTATGCAAGCAGTTTTTAAATAATGTCTTCTGTGGTTCAAGTTCATTAGTTACGGCAGAAATTATCAGTAGGTACATAGGGCAGAACCCACTGGTTGCCTTTCAAGAGCCATTCCCCCTTTCTTAGATGCTCACAGGACTCTTTCCTTCAGGGGTGAGGAGTCGAAGTGCCCAGGGAATGTGGGGCTGTCTCTTGGAACCCTACATATGAAGGATTATTGGTTTCAGAATCAATGGTAATCCTCTGCGATTTTGTTGAAACTGGTTTAGGAAGGCGCACGTGACCTGGTTTTGGCCAGGGTGACCGGAAAGAACATTTGTGGTTTTTGGGAAGTATTTCTCATCTGCAGAAACATAGACAAATATGATTTTTTTCCCTTTCTTGCTTTCAGACATCATTATTTGTGAATATGAATGCTAGCATTTGCTTGTGATCATGAGGGGGACTTGTACCACCACTGATAATGGCAGAGGAGAAAAGCAAAGAAGAGCCTGAGCTCCAGTTAATGAAGTTGAGCTGATGAATCAATTCTAAAACCACCTACATCTGGAGTTATTATAAATTGACATAATTTACTAAAATCTCATTTAATTCATATTTAGTAAAGCATTTTATTACTTGCAGCCCAAAATTCCTTGAGTGATTCAGTAGAGTATTACCAAGCTTGTTCTTTTTTATTCTCTTCTCTTTCAATTCTGGTCCAAGGTAGACTAGAATAATTACTTCTAAGCTTTTTTAAATCAATTTTTTACTTTCTTCACATTTTATCTCTTAATATAAACTGGCATCAATTGAGATTTATCTGTGTGGGATTTATAATGACAGGCAAAAAAAAGTAACAAGAAACAGATAAGCCTTGAAATCAGCAGACTTGGAGATCCTGGGAACACCACACATTTGCTCTATGTTTTACTAAGCAATTAACTTCATTTTTTCAACTGAGCATACTCAGTAGTAAAATGGGATAAAATACTCATTGTGAACTTTGGTGATTATGAATACAGGTAATTTGACACCAAACCTAAAATATATTTGGCACTAAATAATCATTCTAATAATAATAATCCTTAATATTTATATAGCACTGCCTATTTTGCCAAGAATTTTCATATATATTACCTTTGATTCTAATATCTGTATATATACATGTATAATATATGTATAATATGTGTACATATATACATGTGTATATACATGTGTATATATATGTATATTCTAACGTATGTCTGTATATGGTAGAGTTCCAGCCCCATTCTCTGAGTCTTTTTCAGTGGGTTTGCCTCTCTCATATACAATTAAAATAATTCATGTGCTTTTATTTCTGTGAGCATCAGGGCACAGGACAAAAATTCACAAGAGCAGCCTTGAAGCGTGAGCGTGCCTTGATTACTTAATGTATGTACATGGTAGATTTTTCCTACTATGGATAACACTTTATCCTCATAGCAACTCTGTGTGTTAGGTTTCTTATTTTATTCATCACATATGGATTCCAAACTTTGGTTTTTCAGTTGAATGATACTTCTCAAGTCATAGAGCTAGTATATCACATAATGAATACTTGAGTCCAAACCTACCTTTCAAACATAAGATCTTTGCTATACTATGCTTCCTTGTCATTCTGGAGGAAGTAGGTTAATTCCTCAGTGATTATCTTGACAAATAGCTGCACTTAGGTTGTATTCATATCAGCATTACTAAAGTAATTGTATTCTCAAATGTGGTTACTGATTTTTACTTTTGTGAATATATTCTTATAATATCAATGACATACTAAATATTGCTGACATACTGAATGAATACTGAATCCTCCTTCCACTTTTAGCTTAAAAAAATTATATGAGATGCTGTTAGGAAGATAAAATTAAAAATCGTTTGTTAACTATGGTTTAGCAAGCTACCATACCCCAGGTTGTCTTGCCAGTCTTTAGGGCATTGTTTTTAAATTTTGAATGTAGTTCTCAATTCCCAAGTGCCCTCAACACAACAAGTGTCACTGAGCTGCTATCATGGCAGCCCCAGCTTTGACACCTAGTTCTCGATAGGCCATCAAGAATTGTCCTGTCTCTTACATCCACAGAGCTCCCAGCTCTCCACTATGAACTCTATGAACTCTATGATTCCTCAGTGTCTCATTTTCAGGAAGTCTCTGCTTTGACCTTTGACAACTTCTGAGCTCCTTAGGGACTAGCAACTTATTTTATGCAGCTTTATCCTGAACTAAACAAGAATACAAAAGGAAAACTTGTATATAAGACAAACAAATTATGTTGTGCATTCCAAAGTGTACCTGGCATAACTTTGGAATTGATCTTCTTATCACTTCAGTTATAGTATGCTCATGCACAGTTGATCTCCTTAAATATTCTACTCACTTCTATCACTGTCCTCTATTAGAATAATAGAGTACTTGGTAGTCATGGCCAGAAAGGATTTGGGGGCAGTGTCAGGATTTGGGATTTCTGTGCTATGGGACACAAGGAGATATGTGACAATCTTGAAATGTTAATTTCAACTATTCTAGAAAGTATAGTGGTGACTTGTGTGCAAATATTTAAGATTTTTTTAAAATCCCAAGTTCCTGAAATTTCATAAAATATTTTATTAATTAAAATATTAAACATAAAAGCTTAAAATTTCATAGAACACTTCAAAGATTATTAAAACCATTGTTCTTAATATGAATAGAAAAGCCTTATTTACATTGAAAAAACAAGCTTTGATAAATGTAGAAAATTGGTCATTGGCAGAAATTGATCACTTGAGTAATTGCTTTGTAGTTAATTGGCAATTTAGGAAGCTGGGTTTTATGAATTGATTTTCAATGAATTAACCTAACATCCACTCAATGAATAAAACAATTACTTATTGAGACCTTTGTGCCTGACTCAGATGATACTCTTACTTTACTACATTTCAATGAGGAATTGGTATAAATATCTAAAGTTCTAAGAGAAATATTTAGAGGTGTCTTATCATTATCCTCTCAACATCAAGAACAGTGTCTACAACACAGCAGGTGGCCAGTGTTTATTTGTTTTTTTATTCTACAAATCAACCAATGAAAAACAAATTCAGTTTATACACTTGAAAAAAATCATATTATGTGAAATTTAAAGCAATTGAAAATCATCCTTTTTTGAGTGGGCAATGAGTAAGATATCCAAATTAACTGATTTAATTTATTATTTATAAATATTGGTTTTTGATTTTTTCATTCTACTTCCAAATATTGCTTACTTTATTTACCACACTTTCATGTATTTTTTGGAATAAAAAAGTTGCCCTTAGAAAAATCCAACCCCCATTTATCTTTAAATTAAAAGGCAATAATTTTGGGATCAGCTTTTTCACCTTAATCCCAAAATCCCTCTAATGGAATATTATTTAATACCCTTTAAAAAGTGTTTTGGAAAAAGGGTAAATTATTCTTCTAAATTGGCCACCAAGGCTATGCTGAAAACATTATTGTGAGGGTTCTGGGGCCTCCATATCCTAAAAATAAAGCAAAAACTTAAAATAAAAAAGGGCATAACAGGGGGATCTAATTAAACATAATAAACAAAACATTTTCAAAAAGGAATTTTGAAAAAAATATTATGAATAGAAAAACCAGAGGGGCTTAAAATTATTTTTCCCAAATTTCCCTTCTCTCAAACCCTGTTTACTTAAGTGAGCGTTTTTCTCCCTGATGATTTTTTAACAAACTGCCTCCAATTGTTATTTTCAGTTAACTTAGATCCCAAGGTTTACATTTACCTGATAAAACAATGAAGTCTTATGGCTTCTGGGAATTTTTTTGACACTCAAAAGGGGATCAAATTTCAGTTCTAGAGTGGGGGGTCTATAAATTTCCATACTATTATTATATATTATAATAATATATATAATATATTATTATATATATAAATATATGTATATATAAAAATATATTTTATAATTTCCTGTTTGTTTTCGGCCATTTTGGGCTTTGTATATGTAGAAGAAATCCATGAAAAAGCAAAGATCATTTTATGGAAATATATAGAGACAGAATATTTCACTCTAACAGAGACTAAAAGATCACCTACACAAATCCATCATTTTACGATGAAGAAATTGAGCCACAGGGATAAAAAGGACATTAAACTTTCTTGAGCATCTACTTACCTGTCCTTGCACTTTGCATATGCTTTTCACATTAAATTTATTCTCCTCAATAAGTTTATCAGATTGGTACAGTATTACAATAGCCATTTACAGGTGAAGAAACTGGCACTAGAATGATTAAATAACTCACTCAAGTGATGTAACTAGGATTTGGGTGTTATTTACCTACATAGTTGTGTAGCTTTCTTGCATTGCCAACGTTTCTGATTGCACTTCAATGAAAGAGTCTCTCTGTGTTTGGTGGAGGAGTCCACAGGAAGAGGGTCTGTTTGGAGAGCTGCAGGGAAATGTGCAGTAGGAACTGAAAGAATACGAGTAGAAAGTGGGCCCGGTGGAAATAAAATACATTTAAAGAACTACTGTCCACACATTTGGAAATTATAGTCTATGATCTTTTCTTAAGGGTCAGAAACCGATCTATCCTGAAAATGTGATGATTGCCTCAAGACTCTCATCATGTTTTCTACATGAATTCCATAAGACTGTTAGAGAGCCATTGAGCTATTCTGGAGCCTCTGTGTATTTTAGTGTTTATCCACACCAGCCACTGTGCTGCTGCTTTATATATTATGATATCACTGGATCTTCAAAGTAGTACTGTTTTGTTTCACTTTATTTTTTAAATTTTATTTTGAATTGAAAAATAAAAAATGCATATGTTTATCAAGTATTACATGTTGTTTCAAAATATATATTCATTGTGGAATGGCTAAATAGAATAGCACTATTCTAGAAATCATGATTGCTATTATTAGTGAAATTATCATTAGTACTCCCCAAGTGAAGAAACCGAGGATTAAGCAACCTTTGTAGGATTAAGCAACCTTTGTAGGGTCATGCAACAAAATTGACAGAAGCAAGATTCAGATCGTGTTCTCTGACTCCATCACCTACACAGTGACTTTGCCCCTCACTCAGAAAGACTGCCTGTGACTTACTATAGTTTGATTTTTATCATTCTTCTTTGAAACTTTAAAAACAAATTGAAAAAATCTTATGCCTTTCATTTTTTTGGCATTTAATAGACATCAACAAATCTGAGACAATGGATGTAGATGTCGCCAGTTGACAGGCTTTCAGCTGGGTCATTTTCTTCTTTTTTTAAATTAATTAATTAATTTATTTATTGAGACGGAGTCTCGCTCTGTTGCCAGGCTGGAGTGCAGTGGCAGATCTGGGATCACTGCAATCTCCGCCTCCCCAGTTCAAGCGATTCCCCTGCCTCAGCTTCCTGAGTAGCTGGGACTACAGGCGTGTGGTGCCATGCCAGGGTAATTTTGTTGTTGTTGTTGTTTTGTTTTTTGTATTTCAGTAGAGATGGGGTTTCATCGTGTTGGCCAGGATGGTCTCGACCTCCTGACCTCGTGATCCGTCCACCTCGGCCTCCCAGAGTGCTGAGATTACAGGCATGAGCCACCGCGACGGCGTCAGCTCACCCATTTTCTAACACATTATTTTATACCCCTTTTATGATAATAAGGTCTTTGTTTTTCCTTTACCAACATCAAAAATCATTTGAGTCAGGAGATCGAGACCATCCTGGCTAACACAGTAAAACTCCATCTCTACTAAAAATACAAAAAATAAAAATAAAAAAATAAAAAATGGGCGTGGTGGCAGGTGCCTGCAAGTTCCAGCTAATCCGGGGAGGCTGAGGCAGAAGAATGGCGTGAACCCAGGAGGCGGAGCTTGCAGTGAGCCGAGATTGCACCACTGCACTCTGGCCTGGGTGATAGAGCAAGACTCTGTCTCAAATAAAAATAAATAAATAAATAAAAATAATAATAGATAGCAGTAAGCCTAATTTAAGACATTAAATGATATTTTGTAATACTTAAAGCTATCATGTAGCCAAAAAAGTTATTAATTTTTAAATTTATTTTAAAATTATGTATTTCTAGAAATGTTCAGGTGTGAAATAGAATATCTCATATCTCAATCAGATGTCAGATCAGATTGAAAATTTTAAAGATGTTTTTAAATATATTTCTGGGTTTGGTTCTTGCAGATGCTATTGTTTGGAAATAAATCTAAGAAAACAGAGCCTAACAGTTTGAGCCAAATTCCTCCCATGCTCCATTCCCACCCATGTTTCCATCCTTTTTATGTTCTTCATGGAATTGTCTCCTTTCTACTCTGAAATTACAGAGCTGCCTCTCTTTAGATGTTTCTGTTTTTACTCATAAACCTGAAAATTATCTTGTGATATCAACACCCCAATGCTAACTGAAGAGGGGAATGGTTGAAATAGCAAACTTAAACATAATTGCTGCCACTGCTGTTTATTGTCCAAATAGGTGTTTCTTTCTTTTTCAAAATAAAGAAATGAAAACAAAGTGGTTTATTATTCTTGGTAGTAAATTGGCGGTGAACAGTAAGGTTGCATTTTCTCTCGTGTTGGCAATTGATCTTATGTGCACTGATTTATATATGAAAAGGTTCTTGCTACCTAAGAAAAATGAGTTCTCATTATATAAATGAGTTTATTAAAACCCTACTGCCTTAGGCAAGTTGGCAGTTTTTTATGAATCTCCAAATTTAAACATCTCTAAAATAAGAAATGACAAAACATCTACAAGAGACGCTCCAGCTTATTCTGGCCCCAGATTAATTGACTCTCTCTTCAATGCTTTCGGGGATTATGAATATTAAGCAGCATATCTAACTCATTGATACTCAGATCATGTCTCTCTTTTACCAGCCTATGAGGGACAGAAAATATAATATGACCTCTGGGTAGTGTCCTACTGGTTGCTCACACAGATTGATTGATTTCCTCCTTGAATCTGATATTAGTTTTACCATAAGACTTGAATATTTTACTGAGGTTAGGGGTTAGGAAAACGAGGGGTCAATCATTCTTACTATCTTGTGTTGGGTGACATAAAATCATCCAACAGGTGAGACATGGGAGATACTTCTATTATATCTCACTGCAGTGAGTAATTATCATTGATGAATAACAGACACTTATTTGAAAAGCACTCACCTTTCCACAGCCAATAGGGCCTTAACAACTAAGAAAATGTTTTCATAATATATATCTATATCTATATATCTATATATATCTGATATATATCTATATATCTATAACTATATCTATATCTATATAGTTATAGATAGATATATATAGATATATAGATAAATATAGATATAGTTATAGATATATAGATATATAGATATATCAATGAAGGAGACAGCTTTTACTATGAAAAATATGATTAGCTTCCAAGCCATGTAATGTGAGTTTGCTCTGAGCCTTTGAGTATCAGGAACTTGAAGTTGAAACACTTCTAGAGATCATCTAGAATTCCTAATGTTATATATGAATCTTCCCTAGGGTACTCTGGTCAATGGTTGTTCAAAATACACTTGAGTACCCCTGGAGACAGGTAGCCTCACCCAGGATAGCTCGTTTTATATTGGATAACTCTTAAAATTATATTGATCAAAATATTTGTATGATATACTTTTGGATTTTATGTTTTAGATTACTTCCTATAATTTAAAAATAGTAATCACTGACTGTTCTTTCTTCTCCTGGCGGAACATCCCAAGTTGCATCAACCATTGTGTGTTTGTGTGTGTGTGTGTGAATTTCTTTTTACCCTCCAGTATATCTGTGTTTCTTTTTTTAATCCCTTCTTTGGCTTGTTGATATTTATGAGGATCATTTTAAATTTTGCTTTATAATGGGATGTTTTTTAGTAGGGAGGATTTCTGTCAGTATCACAAATAACCAGTGAGTGTCGCTGTTTTAACACAGACAAACACTTGTGGGCCTGTCATATAATGATCAACAACATTCTTGCATAAGCCATAAGCACTTGTAATTATGCGGAACACAGGCAGTGGGCTGAACGAATCAAGGGTCCTCTTAATCCACCCACATTAGCTAATGTAGATATTTCACAGATTTACTGGTGCCTTTTTATTGCCACTAGTCTACTTTAGTTTTCCAAGATGATAATTCTTTTTGTTCTCCCTTCAAAATAAAAGACTGCTCATTTTCCCCAAAATGCTCTTCCTACAACTCAACTTGTATAGTTTGTAAACAACTTTTTCTCTTGATTTCAATCATTCATCCAGTGGGTTACTGCTACAAAGGAAAACGCAATAATTCTGAGTATCCATCTCTACCAAGTTTCCTTCTAAGAACTCCAAGTGTATCATTTCTTTTAACACCACAATAATGCAATGAGAGAGTCATTATTCATGCCATTGTTTATATCAGGAAAAGGAGGCTGAGGAAGTTAAATCACTTGATTCTGGGTGACATAATCAGTAAGTAACATATCTGACATGAGAAGCCAAGACCATCTGACACCACAGCCCCATTCTTTCCACTACACCCTCCTTCCTATCTGCAGGTGGTGCCTGCAAAAACGAGGAGCAAGGAAACTAGTATCTCAATCCTTAAACATGTTGGGATTTCAACAGAATCAGTAGATAACATTTTTATCTTCTCTGTCAGGATTCTCAGAAAATATTTGAGAAAAAGAATACTAGAGACTAAGAGAGATCAAAATGTCAATTGTGAATTGACGTAAGCTGGAAAATAGGACTTAGATATGTGGCCAAAGGAGCTTGCCCAAATTTCTCTCCTCATTCCCAATCTAATAACTACTCACCCAGTAACTAGCACAACCAGGGGATCCCAGGGCACCCCACACAGGGATGGATCACATACCATGTGACAGGAGACAGAAAACAGGCCAAAATGGACAGGAAGAAAGAAATTGCTGAACCAATCTTTCTTAGACATTTTTTAAGCTAAAACATCATATAATCCAGATAAATTAGAAATTTTCCCCAACAGAAGTCCCTACACATGGAATTATGAGGAGTATGGAATAACTGTTCACTGAAAGAGTTGTGTTTTCAATATTTGCAATGCCAAGCAAGGTTATTTCAGGCCTTATAGGGCTTGTTTTCATATAATTATTCTGAGTAAAGTGATTCATATAATTTTACTCTGAGTAAAGTGGGGCTTCACTGAATGAAGGAAGCCCCTTAAACAAAGGAGTTGTATTAGCTGAATTTCATGTTAATATCCCCTGACTCATGTCTACTCATTTCCAAACCCAAACCTACCATCATTTTGGGCAAAGGAGACAGATCATTTGTCTTTGGCAAGACCAAGATCATTTAGGAGATGTATGATAGATGGTGGCAGTGGAGATGGTGAGAAGTCATGGTTAGATTTCGGACATATTTGAAAGTAGATTGAATGAGTGTTATGAGATAAAAGAGTCAAGATTTTTGGCCCCAAGCTTTTCTCCATCAAGTGAAATGACAAAATAATGACTGAATATGGTCTGGCAGTGAAGATCAGAGAGATCATTTGGCAATGTTGAGTTTGGACTTGATTCTTTCAGACCAATGGCAATGTGAAGAAGACATACATGTAGTCTAAATCCCTGGAGTAAGAAAGAGAGATCTGGACTGAAGATGTACATTTAGGAAGTATCATTCTACAGATGATACATAAAACTATGAGACAGGATGAAATTAGCAGGCATAAGAAATAAAGAGAAGAGTCTAAGGTTTGAAGTCTGGGGTTTTGTAAAGTTAAAAGGTTAAGAAAGAGAGGAATGACAAAGGAGGCTGAAAAGGAGAAGTTAGTGAGGCTGGAGAAGAATCAAGACACTGCGGTACTCTGAAAGCTAAGTGGGGGCAGTGTATCAAGGAGGAAAGTGTGATTAATTATATACCATGGCCCTGATATATCAAAGAAGCTGAAAGTTAAGAATTCATCAACGACTTTGGTGAAGAAGAGGTCATTGGTAACTTTGACAGTCTTAGTGAAGTGATAAGAAGAAAACAAATAAATACTGTAGAGGATTTTAGAAAAATGAATTTGAAATAGTACATTTTGGTTCTAACTTTATCTGCTTTTGTGGACTAGTGGAGCAAAAGGCAACAAATAAGTTGAGAAGAAGCCACCAGGAAAACTGGAGTTGAGAGAGATTGCCTTTTTTTTCCTTTTTTTTAAGTGATTAGAAGAGCTGTTTGTATAGTGATGATAAATGTCAACTAGAGTTGGGAGGCGGAGGCTGGCATGCTTGTATGTGATGATAATTATCAACTAGAATGGCAGTGGGTGCAGGGACTGGACCTGATTCTGTAGGGAGAGTGTATATATGGAGAATTATTGGGCTGTTGTCCTGAAGTAGGGCTGGGGGATAGAAACTACTCCATACGTGGAAGAGATGGCCTTTGTTGGAATACAGTCCATTTATCTAGACTATCAGTCAGGAAGGCAGAATATATGATCATACAGTTGCCAATAAGTGGGTGGGAGCTGTGGAAGTTTTCTTCACATTGCTTCAATCTTCTCAGTGAAATAGGACGCAAAATTATCAGCTAAGAGTGAGATATAGGGAGGAGGTGTTGGAAGACAGGGTTTGAAATGAAGGAATAAAATATGAAGTAGTATTCTAGGAGAGTGGGAGAATAACTGGACCTGGCAAACATATTTTGACTGCTGGGCACCATTAAGCCCTCATGTGGGGTTATTATCAGGAATTTCAGGAAGACCAGTCTGTATGTTGGCATGTTTTTTCCTTCATTTGTGGTTTAATTGCACAGATACGAGTATGGAGGAAGTGTGATGACCATGCGAGCACGCATACACACACACAGACACACACACACACAAACACAGACACACACACAGACACACACACACACAGAAACACACACAGAGACACACACACACACATACACACACAGACACACAGACACACACACACACACAGACACACACCTTACTTTTAAAAACAAGTTGTTTTACATCTTTCCTATGCTATTTTTGTTTTCCTTTTAGCTCCGTCTCTCTCTCTCTCTCATTAGCTCTCCTTCTCTCTCTCTCTCGACATTTGACCTCCATTTTATAGCACACACCAACTAAATAACCAAGTATGTAAGAATTGAAAATTATTTTAGAGATCAGTCTCATTCCCCTCATTATAGATGGGGAGACTAAGACTAGCTAAAAGGGATTGGCCCAGATTTTGGCAGTCACATAGGAACAAACTGCTAGGAGCTTCCCTTATAGATATGCATCTGTGGAACAGGTGTATAGAAAAAGTATATGCTAATTCTTAGAAGATGCTCTACTTAAATTATCCTATATATTCAATAACTCAGTTGAAGCAAAATAACTTAACCCTGAATAATGTCCCTCATACATATTCTTGTTAGGATAATGCCACTACTGTTGCCTGGTTACTTTTCTTGCTTGCTTGCTTGCTTGCTTTTTTTCTTTCTCTCCTTCCTTCCTTCCTTCCTTCCTTCCTTCCTTCCTTCCTTCCTTCCTTCCTTCCT
>NW_016827519.1:998420-1000645 GCF_001698545.2 Rhinopithecus bieti
CCCTCCCTTCTCTCCTTCCCTCCCTCCTTCCTTCCTTCCTTCCTTCTCTTTCTTTCTTTCTTTTTTATGGAGTCTCACTCTCTTGCCCAGGCTGAAGTGCAGTGGCACAATTTCCACCTACTGAAACCTCCGCCTCCTGGGTTCAAGCGATTCTCATGCCTCAGCCTACCAAGTAGCTGGGATTACAGACATCCACCACCACGCCCGGCTAATTTTTGCATTTTTAGTAGAGACCAGGTTTCACTATGTTGGTCAGGCTTGTCTCGAACTCCTAACCTCGTGATCCACCCGCTTTGGCCTTCCAAAGTGCTGGGATTACAGGTATGAGCCACCGCACCCAGCCTCTTTACTTTCTTAATTGCCTCTTCATAATGTATTTCATAAACTATGGCAACCCCAGAATGACAGATTGTTACCACTGTCATTGGTTTTCTAATTTCCGTTTGGAATTTAAAAACCAAATACCTGAATTGTTGTCCTAATTCTGACATTGCCTATTTATAGCCTTGGTTAGGTAATTGAGCTTTCTGAGTCTCCAGTTTCTTTGTTTATTAAATGAGAAAAATGAACTAGATATGCAGTTAAAATAATTGTAAAATAGCAGCATAAATGAAACTGAAGTACTTTTATTTAAACAAGGGCTGGTGCATCCAGTTGGCCACTCATTGAACACCTTTGTACTGTTTTAGGTTTCTTTCAGACAGCTGCACGGAATTCAAGTGCTCCAAGGAGTACAATTCTTAAAAGTAGCATGGAAGATCTAATATTTCTTCCAGCTCTGTCATTCCATAAACACATTATGTTATGTAGAGGAGTGGAGGCATTGAGAGATACAGAAGGAAAAAGAGAGACAGAGAATGAAAGATGAATGGTAACTTCAGGTAAAAGATTCTTACATATCTACAGTTGCAAAAACCCTTAAATGCCTTGTATGATAAAGTGTTTTATTTCTTCCATCCCTATTGTCACAAAAACCTTTAATTACCTTATAGAACAGACTGTTTTATACCTACCCCCATTGATGTAATCTCAAAAGACAAGTAGGCTCAGAGTGAGAGGACACAGACCTTTACTTTATCATCTCATTTCTAAGCCCCATCACATGTAGACCTGCATGTTTTAGAAGAGCATTTACGGTTAAAAATGATAGACAGTTACTAATATCACAAATTGCAAAGTAGGCGAGAGACTGATGATGCAGCCCTGCCAAGCTACAGGTACTAGGCAGAGGCTGTGAAGGTACCTGCCAAGATTCAGTCAGTCTTCCAGTCTTCATGTGGTATCTGTCTCATATAATTTCCTATACATAAACTGAATTTTATCTGGTTCTTTGGAGAAGTGAGGAGAATAGCTCATTCCCAAAAAGTGGTTAGTGCATGAGAGTTTATTAAAAAAAAAAAAAAAAAAAAAAAAAATGACGGCCAGGCGCGGTTGCTCACACCTGTAATCCCAGCACTTTGGGAGGCCAAGGCAGTAGGATCATAAGGTCAAGAAATCGAGAACATCCTGGCCAACATGGTGAAACCCAGTCTCTACTAATAACACAAAAATTAGCTGGGTGTGGTGGTGCATGCCTATAATCCTGGCACTTTGGGAGGCCGAGGTGGGCAGATCTCGAGGTCAGGAGTTTGAGACCAGCCTGGTCAACACAGTAAAACCCACCTCTACTAAAAATACAAAAATTAGCCAGGCGTGGTGGCGCATATCTCTAGTCCCAGCTACTCGGGAAGATGAAGCAGGAGAATCGTTTGAACCCTGGAGGCAGAAGTTGCAGTAAGCTGAGATTGCGTCATTGCACTCCAGCCTGGGCAACAAGAGCGAAACTCTATCTTAAAATAATAAATAAATAAATGGTCTCTTTTTAAATGTCATCCAGATGTAGTTAATAATTTAATGAGCGGCTGGGTGCCATGGCTTACGCCTGTAATCCCAGCACTTTGGGAGGCTGAGGCAGGCGAATCACCTGAGGTCAGGAGTTTGAGACCAGCCTGGCCAATATGGTGAAAAGTCTCTACTAAAAATTTAAATATCTCTACTAAAACTGCAAAAATGAGCCAGACATGGTGGGACACACCTGTAGTCCCAGCTACTCAGGAGGCTGAGGCAGGAGAATCACTTGAATCCAGGAGGTGGAGGTTGCAGTGAGCCGAGATGGCATCATTGCACTCTAGCCTAGGCAACAAGAGCGAAACTCCATCTCTAAATAATAATAATAATAATAATAA
>NW_016827519.1:1001745-1054300 GCF_001698545.2 Rhinopithecus bieti
AATAATAATAATAATAATAATAATAATAATAACAGTAATTTAATGAAAAAGACAAGATTATTTAGTTCTGTTCACCATCACGATTGAATTGCACTATGTGTTTTCAGCTTTCTTATAATTATGCCTTTTCTGCATTTGTCTAGGGTTCTGTAAAGAGGCTTCTCTAACCCCATTTTCCTCTCAAAAAGTCTTTGTCTATTCTGATTTTACACTTTCACTCATTATTTCTCACACCTGAAGTTACCTTGTAATTTCCCTGGTCTATCCAAATACTTCTACTTTTGGAGTTCAGCTTGCTTTCCATCTTTAACTGAAGATATTTAGTTCAAATTTATTATGGTTTTTCCGAACATCTGGTCTTAGTCTACCCAAAATCATTTGATCTGTTTTATCATGTTGATGGCACAATTGGCAAATCTAAATATCTTTCTCCAAAAACACAAAAGTGTTAGACAAGAAAAAACAATGAAGAGACCTGGATTCAAGATTTCTCTCTGTGATTTCCAAGCTGCACATCTCCTAATAAGCCCTTTACACTTTCTGGGCCTCAGTTTGCTTATCTGTGAAATAAGGATTGGATTAAATAGTCTTCAAGGTTCCTTTCAGTTTACATTCTATAAACTGTTATTTAAGGGCATTTCATGCAGTTTAGTATAGAATGCACTCAACCATTATAAAATACACTCTACTATTATAAATGAAGTAGACTGTACATCATTATTCATTTATCTGTCAAACAAGTTTATACTCTTGTAAAATTATTTAAGCAGATATTTTACAGAATATTTTTTTCTATTATCACATAAAACTAATTTTATTCAATTGGCAGGCTACTTAAAAGGTGAGGTTAACTATATCACATATCAATTGAATAAGCCTAGGCAATTTATATTAAAATGAAAACAAAACCTTGTTAAATACAAGGTACTTTGTCAAATATTTGGGAACAGGGAAAAGGATACAGAAACGAATTCAAAGATAAGGTATCTACCATTAAAGAACTGATTGTCTAATGAGGGAGGCATAGAAATAAAGGAATTACTATATTTATGGGCAGAAAAAGTTGTTGATTGCTACCACTTGCTGAATACTTACTATGAACCAGGATCTATCCCAGGGATTTAACATACACAAAAGCTAGATAGCCTGCGCACTTTTTCATTTTTACAACATTTCAAGGTAGTTCTTCTCATTATTTCTATTTTGTAGGAGAAAAAAAAAATGAGGTCAGAGTTTTTAATCTCCCCAAGTTCATATGGTTAGAGTGATGGGAATGTAGTCTCCACTACCATCATTTCAGGATTGCATACATTTCTGTAGAAAGTCTTTTTTAATAGGAAGGACTGTTCCTAAGTGGAGGTGTCACTTAAAAAGTTGTCTTTCTAAGAGTTGAATCACAAGAGCAGACTTTCCATTGACTTGTTAGATAAAGAAGGCATTCTAGACACAGACAACAGGCTGAGCAGAGGTTAGAAAGGACAGGTTATGCTCAATAATTCTGGTGATTTAGCATGCCTACAAAAAAGATCAGAGTGAGCAAAGGAAAAGGTACAGCCTCCGAATTTGGGTGGGTAGAATATTAGAAGAGTGTGTTACCCACCCTAGGAAAATGTAATTAGAAAATCTGTCCATTCCAAGCTGTTTCAAACATGACAGCTAAATCAGCTTGCATAACAGTGAATAGAACCTACCCACCTGCTTAGTTTCTAATGCAATTTACTGAAAATTGTATCTTCCTACACACTTCTTCAGAACTGATTTGACCTATACCAGATAGTAGTTCCACTGCAGCTATAGTCAACATGAAAAGCTCTTCTTTTCCATGATAATTTTCTACTCTCTTTCTGGTCTACTGAGTTTCTGAGCAATTTTTATTTTGCTCTTTTGTTCTCTCTCACAGGCCTGCAAAAGTTGTGCTTGTCTCATTGTGGGCTTGAGAAGAGTGTGTGGGCTGCCAAAGGCAAATATAATGAAGGTGAGTCTTGAGGATGGTGTTTCAAGAGCTCCCACCAACTCTGTTCTTCAATATAATGTGGTAGCAACTCCAGAGCCTTTATGGGGTGTGAAAATTTAACACAAATTTAGTCTCATGTTAATAATTACCATATGTGACATTTAGCTCATCATTCACTTTGCAAAGCATATTCACATATGTAATATATTTTATCCTAAGCTTCTAATAAAATGCATTTACTTATAAATGTCTCTTACAAGAGCTCACATACAAAACATTTGCACCATTTAAGAAAGTATTTACATTCCAAAATAACTTTGCAATCTCAGTAAGCATTAATAAATTAATCAGCAAAAGACCCTACAGAAATCATTTGATATATACATACTTACATTCATTTTAAAAGGTATCTAATGTAGATTTTAATATGATAATCATTTATATATATGCACACATAGCTACATAAATAAAATAGCAAACTGCCCTAAAATCCTTGAATAGTTAGCAATAAACCAACTATAATAGATAAAATCAGATAAATGCAAAATGTACTTAGCAGTCAACTCCTTTTGAGGCCCAATTATCAAGAGAGAGAGCAATTCTATTGGTTAACCAACTGATTGGTTATTGGTTAACTGAGTTAATCAATTACATTATCAGGGTGAAATGGAGAACAGATCACTCAGAAGGTAGCTATTCGCATGAGAAAACATAAAATAGAAGGTAAAACATTGGCCATAGTTGTTGGAGAATTTTCATAGAAGAGTTTACTTTACTCCAAGAGTTCCTTCTGCCTGAACACCAAATTGAGAGGTGTACATTGGACTACCATAGCTTAATGCTATTAACTTTTTTAATCATATGACTGACTTACCTTTCCTGGATTCTGGAGTCGGCAGAAATCTCGGGTTTAACATGTTTTCTAGTCTGCACTCATGTGTGTGTAGTGTGAATATGTGTGTTTTGGAAATCTATGTGCTACATAGACACTATAACTGCCAGTCCCCACAGCAGTACTATTTTCATGACATAAGAATAATTTTATTAGTATTATATTGATATTATAGTATATTCTGTGGACTTGTTTATCATGAGTCCACCTTAGGAAAAGCTTCTGCTTCCTTCTGCCAAAGTCAGATTTCTGAGATGGTAAGTGAAGATCAATCTCTCACCATACACAGGGTAAAAGCCATCTTGGGATGCCTCCAAGCAACTAGTAAGCTAGATTTTCTCTGGCATAAATTTTACTATTATCTTTTTTCTTTACTATTTTATCCCTCATTGCTTTGCCCATAAATGTCTTTCTCGTATTAAATAATATGTAGAGGTCATTATCAGAACTTTCTTCATACTCAAAGAAAGGTGGGTTATGGAATGGAAAGTAGAAAGGAGAAATGGGAAATCAATGAAGTGAGTAAAAGCAGATTCTGGGATAACATTAAGAACAATAAGAATATTCAAAGAAATTGGTATTTATGAAATTATTCTTATGTGTCAGCTACTGCGTTTGGGTCATTGACTAAGTCTATTGTGTGGATTTATTGACTGTTCCCAACAACTCTATGAGGCCAGTGCTACTACTAAGATCAGGTGAATGAGGACTAGACATGTGAAGTAATGAGTAACTAGTGTTCTAGCTACTTCTGCCCTCCTGAAGGCCTGAACGGGACTTGAACCCACATCTATCTCCTGAAGAGACAGAGCTTTTCATGATTCACAGATATTGGCATAAGCCTTGAAAGTAGTGAAATATAAAATTCCCACTGACTATGAAATTTAGGATTAGAATTGTTGGAAAGGAGTATTTTACATTGTCTCCAGATCTGTCCTAGAAAATGTATGCTAACGTGATAGGTCACCCAACTTCTGTGTGTAGGTGAAGATATTACTAGAGAGGAGAAGGATAAGTTGCTATGCAGCTCTAAGTTGATTTTCAGAAACAATTCACAGTTTTACAGAGGTCCTTAGTTTTATTGTAAGTCCATGACTGCCATGTATAGCAGAGCACCAATTACCTCCTGTACTCTGATATGTCCTTCTGTCTTAATTTAAGCCAAATTTTAACTGCGGGGAGATTCATGTGAGTTTTCTAGGGAATTGGTTCCTATTTCCCTCTTAATTGATTAAAAGCCTTCTCTTATTTTAGCACAGATCTTATTTTCATGAACACTGTAAATAATTAAATATCAAGTAAATATACTATTCCATCATTTGTTTTGGAAATTGTTTCAATTAATTCCAAATTCTTCAGAGAGAGTGTACTTTAGTCTTCATTGTTTCAGATCAGTTGTTCCTATTACCGTTTTGTTCTTATAATGCAACCTAGAAAGATCCAGTCTTCACACAAGTCATTTTATTCCTTGGATGAAAGGTGAGTACCTAGCATATCAATGTAAAATATATTTTGTACCTAGACTATCAGTGTCTTATTAGGACATGTGTCCATTCACTCATTCATTTATTGCACCATTGTTGGGAATCTTTCTTGTAACAGACACTGAGCAAGGTGTGAGAGTACATGAAAAGGCTCTGAAAAGAACATTGGATTCAAAATTAGAAGAATCAATATTGAATTAGGCACAGTAACATAATTTCTTTGAGTCTCTTAATTTTATTAGAAAACACAGGTGATAGGCTGGGCATGGTGGCTCATGCCTGTAATCCCAGCACTTTGGGAGGCTGAGGTGGGTGGATCACAAGGTCAAGACATGGAGACCATTGTGGCCAACATGATGAAACCCCATCTCTACTAAAACACAAAAAATTAGCTGGGTGTGGTGGCGCGTGCCTATAGTCCCAACTACTTGGGAGGCTGAGGCAGGAAAATTGCTTGAACCCAGGAGACGGAGGTTGCAGTAAGCTGAGATCATCCCACTGCACTCCAGCCTAGCGATGAAGCAAGACTCTGTCTCAAAAAAAAAAAAAAAAANAACATGAAAAGCTCTTCTTTTCCATGATAATTTTCTACTCTCTTTCTGGTCTACTGAGTTTCTGAGCAATTTTTATTTTGCTCTTTTGTTCTCTCTCACAGGCCTGCAAAAGTTGTGCTTGTCTCATTGTGGGCTTGAGAAGAGTGTGTGGGCTGCCAAAGGCAAATATAATGAAGGTGAGTCTTGAGGATGGTGTTTCAAGAGCTCCCACCAACTCTGTTCTTCAATATAATGTGGTAGCAACTCCAGAGCCTTTATGGGGTGTGAAAATTTAACACAAATTTAGTCTCATGTTAATAATTACCATATGTGACATTTAGCTCATCATTCACTTTGCAAAGCATATTCACATATGTAATATATTTTTATCCTAAGCTTCTAATAAAAATGCATTTACTTATAAATGTCTCTTACAAGAGCTCACATACAAAAACATTTGCACCATTTAAGAAAGTATTTACATTCCAAAATAACTTTGCAATCTCAGTAAGCATTAATAAATTAATCAGCAAAAGACCCTACAGAAATCATTTGATATATACATACTTACATTCATTTTTAAAAAGGTATCTAATGTAGATTTTAATATGATAATCATTTATATATATGCACACATAGCTACATAAATAAAATAGCAAACTGCCCTAAAATCCTTGAATAGTTAGCAATAAACCAACTATAATAGATAAAATCAGATAAATGCAAAATGTACTTAGCAGTCAACTCCTTTTTGAGGCCCAATTATCAAGAGAGAGAGCAATTCTATTGGTTAACCAACTGATTGGTTATTGGTTAACTGAGTTAATCAATTACATTATCAGGGTGAAATGGAGAACAGATCACTCAGAAGGTAGCTATTCGCATGAGAAAACATAAAATAGAAGGTAAAACATTGGCCATAGTTGTTGGAGAATTTTTCATAGAAGAGTTTACTTTACTCCAAGAGTTCCTTCTGCCTGAACACCAAATTGAGAGGTGTACATTGGACTACCATAGCTTAATGCTATTAACTTTTTTAATCATATGACTGACTTACCTTTCCTGGATTCTGGAGTCGGCAGAAATCTCGGGTTTAACATGTTTTCTAGTCTGCACTCATGTGTGTGTAGTGTGAATATGTGTGTTTTGGAAATCTATGTGCTACATAGACACTATAACTGCCAGTCCCCACAGCAGTACTATTTTTCATGACATAAGAATAATTTTATTAGTATTATATTGATATTATAGTATATTCTGTGGACTTGTTTATCATGAGTCCACCTTAGGAAAAGCTTCTGCTTCCTTCTGCCAAAGTCAGATTTCTGAGATGGTAAGTGAAGATCAATCTCTCACCATACACAGGGTAAAAGCCATCTTGGGATGCCTCCAAGCAACTAGTAAGCTAGATTTTCTCTGGCATAAATTTTACTATTATCTTTTTTCTTTACTATTTTATCCCTCATTGCTTTGCCCATAAATGTCTTTCTCGTATTAAATAATATGTAGAGGTCATTATCAGAACTTTCTTCATACTCAAAGAAAGGTGGGTTATGGAATGGAAAGTAGAAAGGAGAAATGGGAAATCAATGAAGTGAGTAAAAGCAGATTCTGGGATAACATTAAGAACAATAAGAATATTCAAAGAAATTGGTATTTATGAAATTATTCTTATGTGTCAGCTACTGCGTTTGGGTCATTGACTAAGTCTATTGTGTGGATTTATTGACTGTTCCCAACAACTCTATGAGGCCAGTGCTACTACTAAGATCAGGTGAATGAGGACTAGACATGTGAAGTAATGAGTAACTAGTGTTCTAGCTACTTCTGCCCTCCTGAAGGCCTGAACGGGACTTGAACCCACATCTATCTCCTGAAGAGACAGAGCTTTTCATGATTCACAGATATTGGCATAAGCCTTGAAAGTAGTGAAATATAAAATTCCCACTGACTATGAAATTTAGGATTAGAATTGTTGGAAAGGAGTATTTTTACATTGTCTCCAGATCTGTCCTAGAAAATGTATGCTAACGTGATAGGTCACCCAACTTCTGTGTGTAGGTGAAGATATTACTAGAGAGGAGAAGGATAAGTTGCTATGCAGCTCTAAGTTGATTTTTCAGAAACAATTCACAGTTTTACAGAGGTCCTTAGTTTTATTGTAAGTCCATGACTGCCATGTATAGCAGAGCACCAATTACCTCCTGTACTCTGATATGTCCTTCTGTCTTAATTTAAGCCAAATTTTTAACTGCGGGGAGATTCATGTGAGTTTTCTAGGGAATTGGTTCCTATTTCCCTCTTAATTGATTAAAAGCCTTCTCTTATTTTAGCACAGATCTTATTTTCATGAACACTGTAAATAATTAAATATCAAGTAAATATACTATTCCATCATTTGTTTTGGAAATTGTTTCAATTAATTCCAAATTCTTCAGAGAGAGTGTACTTTAGTCTTCATTGTTTCAGATCAGTTGTTCCTATTACCGTTTTGTTCTTATAATGCAACCTAGAAAGATCCAGTCTTCACACAAGTCATTTTATTCCTTGGATGAAAGGTGAGTACCTAGCATATCAATGTAAAATATATTTTGTACCTAGACTATCAGTGTCTTATTAGGACATGTGTCCATTCACTCATTCATTTATTGCACCATTGTTGGGAATCTTTCTTGTAACAGACACTGAGCAAGGTGTGAGAGTACATGAAAAGGCTCTGAAAAGAACATTGGATTCAAAATTAGAAGAATCAATATTGAATTAGGCACAGTAACATAATTTCTTTGAGTCTCTTAATTTTTATTAGAAAAACACAGGTGATAGGCTGGGCATGGTGGCTCATGCCTGTAATCCCAGCACTTTGGGAGGCTGAGGTGGGTGGATCACAAGGTCAAGACATGGAGACCATTGTGGCCAACATGATGAAACCCCATCTCTACTAAAACACAAAAAATTAGCTGGGTGTGGTGGCGCGTGCCTATAGTCCCAACTACTTGGGAGGCTGAGGCAGGAAAATTGCTTGAACCCAGGAGACGGAGGTTGCAGTAAGCTGAGATCATCCCACTGCACTCCAGCCTAGCGATGAAGCAAGACTCTGTCTCAAAAAAAAAAAAAAAAAAAAAAAGAAAGAAAAGAAAAGAGAAAGAAAAAAGAAAAATACAAGTGATAATACATAGTTCACAAACTTAGATTATGCATGAGTACTGGAAGAATTATTGAATTAGAAAACAACTTGTTAAATGCTATATAAATGTATACTTTTTGTGATTACATTATAACAAAAAGTCAATATTTAAATGAAATTAAATATTATAATAAATCATAATTAAAAAGAGAGTACATAAAAAAGAAAGAGAGACAGAAGTGAGCATGACTGCCAGGGTTTTTTCTCAACATGAAAAGTACAGTAGAAGAAAAATGCATAAGTGCTTATAATAAAAGGCAATATATCTTTGTCCCTAGACAGAAATACAGTGTTGTGAGCCCACAATGGCGAGATAGTTTCATTTCAATGTGGCAAATTCAGTAAGGCTTTATCAAGAGAGTAGCCTTTATATCAGGCCTTGAAATGGAAATCGCTCGCTAACATGTCGTGTGTTCCCTCTTATAAGACAGCTGAGAGGAGGGGTTATAGAGCTATTACTGCACGGCAGTCATCTTCCTGGACTTTTGAGTCAGATTATCTGCGTTCAAATCTTAGTTATGCATTTTCCAGCTGCATGATTTTACGTATGTTACTTAATTCAACACTTTCCCAATTTCCTCATTTATAAATTTGTGATAACATCGCTAACCTTATAAAGATAGTATTAGGATTGAGGTAAAGGCTTAGTATGCTAAAGCATTTAAAATACTTTTAGTATGCTAAAAATCTCACTAAATATTAGTTGCTGTTATTCTACTCATTACTGCTTTTTCATTGTAAATGGGGCAATACACAAAATTCCTGTGGCCAAAAATGGATTGAGGAGGATGCTGTGGAGAGACATGAGGCAGTGCCCTATGATTATAAGTGAGAAAGGCAAGTCAGCCAACCTTCCCCTCCTTCTTTTTCTTTCTTTGTCTTCTTCTGTATATTAGTTTCTAGAACTCAGTTTGTCTGTAGCCTCTTGCTGTCATCCCACTCTGTTGGGTAAAGATGTTGGTCCTTCCTTTCTGAGACTCCAGGGTCTCAGGGCTCAGGAAACATAATAAATATGTGAAATAAATGATAAATTGATTCAAGTCATATTAGTAATGACTTAATGGGTTTTCTCTTCTATTTTCAACAAGAGGTGTTCAGTAAATGTGAGTCAAAGGAGCAAGATATAAAGACTTTATCTGTGTAATCTAATCAACCTCCCAAACTGAAAATCATGTTCCATTAATATAGACCCTTCTCCATTATCGTCAAGCCATTCAGCATTGTATAATTACATGCAGCTGGTAAGTTATATTCTGTTATTGCTGGGTTTAATCCCAATAGTTTTATGAGTAAATATTATTGTTTTTATTTTACATGTAATATTTGCTTTCTTTTCACAAATCCTAGGTAGGTCTATATTATGTATATTCTCAGAAAAAAATAGCTGTAGATGATTACATCTATGTATGGCATTCAGATGAAGAGCAATTCATCTTTTTTTCTATCAGTCCAAAAATATCTATGTATTATCTATTATTTCCTATCTAATTATCAGTCCACAAAAATCCATTTCAGATAAGCAGCTCACAGTCCATCCTCTTTTTCTAGACTCCAGTGACTTTCCCTCAATTCTCAGTTTTTCTAATCTTCTGCTCTCCACCTTGTTCCCGGCAGCACTCTAAAAGTCTCTGCTGCAAGTTGCTGGAGGGAGATTTACCTGAAGTTCAGAAAATCTAATGCTTTCAGGGTCTAGGCAGAACATGTGGGTGAATTAGGCAGGCGGTCCATGCCATCTCGTGGGGAAGAATAAACATAATTAACCATCAACTTTAGGAGAATTATAATGAACTAGAGATAAAATTGGGAAGAATTAACTGTTCAGTTCCACTTGATCGTTGACGAGTGGGAATAAAGTTTCACTTTTAAGAGATGTTCTTCTTTTTTTCAAGAGAAATTGCAAATCTGAATCTATCTATCTATCTATCTATCTATCTATCTATCTATCTATCTGCCTGCCTGCCTGCCTGCCTGCCTGCCTGCCTGCCTGCCTACCTACCTACCTACCTATCTCACTTTAGAGTATTGGATATGCTTTTGAATCCTTTAAAGAAATATTCCGTAGACTCACTAAGACAACCCAAAACCCAGATTTGTCTCATGTTCATCAACTTAAAACCGCTGCCTTATAACCTTAAAATGTTTGATAGAGGACAAGTTAAACAAAACATAGCCCTATTAATATTGATGCCAACAAAGAGTGTCTGCACTCTTTCACTAAAGACCTTTCCTCTCCACTGGGGTTAAGTGTGAGAACAGAGGGGTAAATAGGAAACAGAACTATCTCCTGCTACACACAAATGAGGTACCTGTGGCTGCATATTTACTCTAGATGTGGTTCGCAAAGTTCCTAGTTGACCAGAGACAATCCTGGTTTATGCCTGCGGTCCCATTCAGTGTAATAATTAATAGCAATCCCTTTCATGTTCAAAGGTATGTCTGTTAGGAAAATAAATTTTAAAGTAACACTAGTTCTGGGCAGCACAACTGTCTTAGCTAGTCTCAGTGGGAAATAGCATGGATGCAGGGGGACAGGTAAAAAATTGGTAGGTGTTATATGAGATAAACTGTTACAGAGTTCAGACCCAAGGTCAGGTTCGCCGACTCAGAACGCTTTCCACAATCCAGGCTGTCTTAAAATGTATATAAAGAGCTGGCAGAAACTACCATCAGAGTGAACAGGCAATCTACAGAATGGGAGAAAATTTTTGCAATCTATCCATCTGATAAAGGGCTAATATCCAGAATCTACAAGGAACTTAAACAAATTTACAAAAACTAAAAATAAAACAACCCCAGCCAAAAAATGGGCAAAGGATATGAACAGACACTTCTCAAAAGAAGATATTTATGGGGCCAACAAACATATGAAAAAATGCTCATCATCACTGGTCATTAGAGAAATGCAAATCAAAACCACATGAGATACCATCTTAGGCCAGTTAGAATGGTGATCATTATAAAGTCAGGAAACATCAGATGCTAGAGAAGATGTGGAGAAATAGGAACGCTTTTACACTGTTGGTGGGGGTGTAAATTAGTTCAACTGTTTACACTCAGAAGACAGTGTGGCGATTCCTCAGGGATCTAGAACAAGAAATACCATTTGACCCAGCAATCCCATTACTGGGTTTATACCTAAAGGGTTATAAATCATTCTACTGTAAAGACATCCATGCACACATATGTTTATTGCAGCCCTGTTCACAATAGCAAAGACTTGGAACCAACCCAAATGCCCATCAATGATTAACCCGATAAAGAAAATGTGGCACATATACACCAAGGAATACTATGCAACCATAAAAAAGGATGAGTTCATGTCCTTTGCAGGCACATGGATGAAGCTGGAAACCATCATTCTCAGCAAACTAACACAAGAACAGAAAACCAAACACCACATGTTCTCACTCATAAGTGCTAGTTGAACAATGAGAACACATGGACACAGGGAGGGGAACATCACACGCCGGGGCCTATTGGGAGACTGGGGGCTAGGGGAGGGATAGCATTAGGAGAAATACCTAACGTAGGTAACAGGTTGATTGGTGCTGCAAACCACCATGGCACATGTATAACTATGTAACAAACTTGCATGTTCTGCATATGTACCCCAGAACTTAAAGTGTAATTAAAAATGTATATTAAGCCTCAGAGACCTATTTTACAGATATTAGAACCAAGATTGAGAGAAATACAACGTACTCAGGCACATTCCACAGCAATTAACAGAATGTAATTTTAACTAAGGTCTTCTGAGGTCATGACTGCATACTTTCCCAGCTGCATTCCTGTTTGGAAACCAAAGACTACGCATTATGCTGTACAGAACAATCACCACCTGAAAGGTACAATTTGGTGATGCATCTGTTAAAAGAANTGGGAGACTGGGGCTAGGGGAGGGATAGCATTAGGAGAAATACCTAACGTAGGTAACAGGTTGATTGGTGCTGCAAACCACCATGGCACATGTATAACTATGTAACAAACTTGCATGTTCTGCATATGTACCCCAGAACTTAAAGTGTAATTAAAATGTATATTAAGCCTCAGAGACCTATTTTACAGATATTAGAACCAAGATTGAGAGAAATACAACGTACTCAGGCACATTCCACAGCAATTAACAGAATGTAATTTTAACTAAGGTCTTCTGAGGTCATGACTGCATACTTTCCCAGCTGCATTCCTGTTTGGAAACCAAAGACTAAGCATTATGCTGTACAGAACAATCACCACCTGAAAGGCACAATTTGGTGATGCATCTGTTAAAAGAAATAGAAACTGAGAATAGGACTAATCGGTAGGGAGACACGACTGACAGCATAAAAGAATCAGAGAACAAGTCATGGTTCTATATAATTAAGTGCTAAATTATTTAGAAAGGATAAAGAAGTTCGGAAGAGACATTGTGTGGGCTGGTGTATTCAGAGGAGAGACGACACATCAACTGGTCCTTGGAGAACTTGTATGATGAGCATCAGGTGGAGAACTTTCCAAAAAGAGGAAACAAAATGAGGTATTTTGGGTTATTTTTATGAGGCACGTCTAGGAGTATATTTTGACCCAAGTTGAGGGTTCCTACTGAGGAATATGGATAAATCTGGTGGATAAATTATGTTGGGCTAAATGTATAAGAATTGTTTTTAATGCTTAGTTTTGTTTTACCCATACATATACATAATTTTACACAAATGAATATATGTGGCAACACATCTTCTTTTGAATATATAGTTGTTTTCTTCCCTCAGCCCTTTGTACTTTTTTCTGAGAGAGGGTCTCACTCTGTTGCCCAGACTGGAGTGGAATGGCAGGACCATGGCTCACTGTAGCCTCAACCTCCAGCCTCACGTGACCCTCCTGCCTCAGCCTCCCACATAGCTGGAACTACAGGTGTGTGCCACTACTTCCAGATAACATTATTATTATTATTATCATTATCATTATTTTGTAGAGACAGGTTCTTTCTATGATGCCAGGGATAGTCTGGAACTTCTGGACTCAAGTGATCCTCCCACCTTGGCCTCCCAAAGTGCTAGGATTAGAAGCGTGAGCCACTTTTTCCCTTTTTTGACTCCCCTTTTTCCCTCTCTTCTTCCATCCTCCCATCTTAACCTGCCCACCCAAGTTAATAACCTAGTATGTAACTTTCTATATGTTTTCCACCTCCTCAAATAATTGGATAGACTTCAATTATTTAGGATAATTGAAGGATTATCAATTATCCTAAGATAATTCTAGTAGGATAAACCATCATTAACTATATTGTTGGGTATTAATTTTGTCTCTATTGTTTTGCTGCCAAGAAAAACAATGCAATAAACACCTTGACATATGGGTCATTACTTATGGCTGCTTTGTTTGTATGGCATAGACATCCAGGAGATGGATTATTGGTTAACATTGTCTAACACTTTACAGCTCCAAATCAATGTATAATAAAACGCCTTTGTTAACATATCCTATAAAAATAGGTATCAGGGCTCCTTTTCATTTTTACTAATGAGAAAAGCTTTTAAAGATACCTTATTTTAACTTGTATTTCTACAACTTTCAGAGAAAAAAATTTTACCACTTTATTTTTTATTAGAATTTGACAATGTTTTTAAAACGCTTTATTTTTTTAAAAAAATATTTCTTTCTATTTTATTTTTATCAATCAATGTACAATCAAGGGAGCAGAATGAGAACTAGTTTAAGTATTGTAGAAGAAGGGCTTTAGAACTAAGAACTTACCCAGTTGTAAGATTCGTGAGACAATGAGAATCCAAAAGGGAAAGCAGGAGGATCAGAGAAATGTCACGAACCAGTCCTTCTTAAACACTGGTGTGGCAGACAAATCAGAGCTTCCAGGGAATCCGGAGTGAGATTATGATGCAGTATTGATGGGACAGCCTATGGGCAAGCTATTGCCTCTCTACCTCCTGCTGGGCTGGAATTCCTGTAGAGAAAAAGAGCTGGATACAGTGCTAGGAAGAACAAGTTCTGGCTACAATCTATCTTCATCTCTCATGTTACTAGTCTTAGTCTCTAATCACTCCTAAACAAAATGACCTTCAGAGTATAATGTCTGCTGCATCCCTTCAGCTTCCCAAGTCTTGTGCAAATTCTCTTTTGATTAGCTTTAACCTGAAACCACAAAGGGAAGGAGATTCTGGAGAACACAGTTAATAGTTTAGCAAAGCTGACACATAACAGATATGACAAAGCACACAACCAATTTTCATAAATGTCCACAAACTACAAAGTGTTGTAGGCTCTTAAAAACTTCTGTTAAATGAAGTAAACAGAATGTAGAAAGTAATCTAGATCTTTGTTTACTTTTTGCTATACTCTTTTTTAAAATTTAAATGTATATATTGTTTCCCATTGTATTTGCAATTTATTAATTTCTTAGTTGTCTAATAGTTTACTTTTATATTAAATGCTGTATGGTTTGGTGCACAAATATATGTGGTGTTTTATTTATAAATTACACTCATACCTTTACATCATGTTTCTGTTTAACATTTTAGTTCTTCTAATGTGAAATTTTACCTTGATTGATACTAATATTACCAGTCCTGATTACTGTTTTGTTTGCATTTACCTGGAATCACTTTGCCCACTGCTTTATTACCTTGCCTTAAATATTTTTATTTCTTCTAATGAGCATATCTTGATTTGATCTAATTTAGCTCTTTGTATTTTAGTAGAAAACAAAGCATCTGTTTGTATTTTGAGTAGTGGCTGATATGTTTGATTGTATTCATTCCATCTTGTTTTACACTTTTTACTTCTTTCCCATTGATGACCACATGTTTTCCTTTTCCTTATTGTTCCTGGTTTGATCAAGATGCAATGTATTTTATTTGTTTTCTTCTAGGACAGTGTATTGTTCTTTTCTCATTCATTACATAATACTTTTATTTTCTTTGTTCTCATAATCAAATGATGTAAATAAAACTGTTTTGTCATCAAGATGCATGCTTCTATTTCCCTCCTACTTGATCCCTCCCCAATAAAAGGAAATCTTAAGAGTATTTTCACTCTTTACTTTTTCTTTCTTATCCCTCATCCCCTTGACAGACTTCTGTAACATTTTTACATCCCCTACTCCCAACCACCTGGATTTGAGGAGAGAATTGACAACAAACAGGAATTTATTTAACAGTGTTTCCTTTCTTTTCAGTATCTTTTTTGGCTCTTATATTAAGTTCCCTGGCAAGTGCATTATTATTCCCTTGCACTTAGATAAATAAATTGATACAATTTTGATATGAGTATATTTTACTCAGAAATCTTGGAGTCTGTCTTCTGATTTGTTTTTTGACTAGATTTTTTTCTCATCTATTTTAATAAAACAAGTTCTATAAGCTATATATTCCTCAATTTATTACAAATTCTCAAATGTCTTCCTACACTCGAGAATAAATTATGTCTCGTCTAGCCACATGATTTGGGATGTTTTCATCTTTTATCAGCAATCTAAAGAAGCTATTCTAGCCTCCAGCATGGCAAATAAGAAGTCTGATGTCAATCTTCTTCCTGTTTCCCTTCATCAATATTTTATTAGTTTCACTTGCAGTCCTATAAAATTCCTTAGTGATCAGGAATTTTACAAGATATGTCAGGATTAGTGTCTTTTCTTACCCTTCTAGTCTATGTTCAAGGAAGCTTTATCTTTATTTGTGAGTTTGCTTAATTATTGCTACACTTGCAGTGTTTACTCTTCTTGCTTTTCATACCATTTTCATTACTCCTACAACAGTGTTCATGGTTCCATTCCTCAAGCTTTTTTTATATTTCATCCTATCATTTCTTCTTATACTGTTATTTGGCTGTGTGATGATTCTTACTTTTGATATTCTAGATCACTAATTTGGTTCTAATTATGAATCTTTCCTTCAGTTTATATACCACATTTTTTTAGCTTAAAAACCATGGTATTTAGCTCCAGAAAATCGTCTTATTACTTGCACTTGAATATAATTGAAGACCTGGTTTTTTATTAATATATTTCTTTTAAGAACAATTTTAAATTTATAAAACATTGAGTGTATAATACAGAGAATTCCCATATACCCCTCCCCTGCACCACAATTTCCTTTTTTTTTTTTTTTTTGAGATGGAGTCTCGCTCTGTCGCCCAGGCTGGAGTGCACTGGCCGGATCTCAGCTCACTGCAAGCTCCGCCTCCCGGGTTTACGCCATTCTCCTGCCTCAGCCTCCCCAGTAGCTGGGACTACAGGCGCCCGCCACCTCGCCCGGCTAGTTTTTTGTATTTTTTAGTAGAGACGGGGTTTCACCGTGTTCGCCAGGATGGTCTCGATCTCCTGACCTCGTGATCCGCCCGTCTCAGCCTCCCAAAGTGCTGGAATTACAGGCTTGAGCTACCGCGCCCGGCCTATTTCCTTTCTTATTAACATCTTAATATTTGTATGTTTGTTACAGCTGATGAACCAGTATACATACATTATCGGTCAGGTATATTATAGTATACTCCTCTAATAGTATTCCTTATGCTTAGAAAGAAATTATCGGTTTTGGGGAGGTACACAGAAAGAATGTGCCATTTTCACAGCATATGAAAGGTACATATTATCAATTAGATTTATGGCCGTTGATGTTGACTTTAGTTACCTGGCTGAAGTAATGTTTATTAGGTTTCTCTACTGTAAAGGTAGTGTTCTTCCTCTTTTCCATGCCGTACCCATAGGAAGGAAGTCACTGTACCTAGCTCACACTAATAGGGAGTCACGCTTCTCCTCTTTTAGGGTAAAGTGATTACATCACTTATTTGGAATTGTTCTGCAAGAAACACTTGTCTTTTCTTCTCCATTTATTTAGTCAATTACTTATGTCATTGTGAACTCATGGATACATATTTTAGACTTCAGGTTATGATACAATATTACTTCATTTATTTTGGTGCCCAAATTTTCTCATCTGTGACCACGGAGACCTCTTTCCATTGGTTTCTGTGACCACTTTGACTGCCTTCATCAATGTGTGTGTGTGTGTTTTTAATCACTTTCTTACTTTCTGGGATTTCAAGATGCTCAAGGCTCAACTGGTATATCCCCTGCCCTAGACCTGAAATCAGCTATTTATCCAAAAAACCCTGGGCCCTTTTACTAGAGAAAGGTATCAGAAACCAAAATATGGGGTGAGAGGTGCTATTAGAGTCTTGTTTCTTTTAGGTTCTCTTGAGTACATTTTAAAAAACTATTTAAGGATGAATATCTGCTTTGGCAGTTTTGTTCTACTGTGTATACATTTTGATCTGTCTGATTTCCCTATTTCTGACCACTGGAATCCTTTGGATGGATTTCCCCCCAGACTTACTGGGACTGTGGGCTTACTGTGGTTGAATATTAAATGACTGAATAAACTGCTTGGGGTGGATGAATGTAAAGGAGCATCTTTTCTTATGGGTCTGTGATTCAGGAGACATTGGTCCTTATTTAAGAACCTATATTAAGGCCGGGCGCGGTGGCTCAAGCCTGTAATCCCAGCACTTTGGGAGGCTGAGACGGGCAGAACACCAGGTCAGGAGATCGAGACCATCCTGGCGAACATGGTGAAACCCCGTCTCTACTAAAAAATACAAAAAACTAGCCGGGCGAGGTGGCGGGCGCCTGTAGTCCCAGCTACTGGGGAGGCTGAGGCAGGAGAATGGCATAAACCTGGGAGGCGGAGCTTGCAGTGAGCTGAGATCCGGCCACTGCAGTCCAGCCTGGGTGACAGAGCGAGACTCCGTCTGGGAAAAAAAAGAACCTATATTAGCCATTTCAAAACGCATGGGCTTCCTGTGCTCTCCTAGCCTCAGAGGAAGTATAGACTCAATGTGCCTGCAGAACCAACACTTGAATACGAGAGAATCAAGAATAGAAGAAAATAACTTCCAGAATTATGGAGTAAGGACCTAAAACAATTTCTCTTCCATTAAAGCAAAGAAAATACTGGCAAAAATTGACAAATTAATTCTTAGAATTCTGGAAGTCAATCCAAAGTTTTCAACAATTCAATGTGTTTATTTAGAAAAAAAAGCTGAATTGTGGTAAGAATAGTACCCTTTGTGGCATTTTAATTTCCCATATTCCCACCTCCATCTTACCAACTCTGTGATACTCTTGAAAACCAGTATACTTACAAACACAGTAGCTGTGAAAACCAGCTGCCTAGCAGCACATGCTCCCTCTCCGGAGAAATGTCATTATTTGACATATCTGTTAAAGCCACATTCACAAGGTTTATGTTTATCTGATCTGACTCAGAGCTTGGTAGATAAGAAAAGCCCTATCTTAGGAGTATTTGTCAAAAACAATCAGAGGCAATGTTTAATATCGCAGCTGACTGAGGGGGCAACAGCAATTGAGGTAAATAAGAGGCTGACCAAAAAATATAAAAGAAAAATCTGGCAATGAGCTGTTCATAGGGAACTTTGAAAAGGTTTGTCGTATTTTTGGATATCTAAATAAGCACTTATGTTTGTGGAGCCGGGCATATGCCCAGAAAAGACCCTATCTCTCACTTCAGCTGACCCTGAGACTGTGCAAGCCAGAAGTGAAGGTGTAGGCAAAGTTGTACACTGCCTGCCAGGTGTACCCCAGAATACACACTGAGACCCTCAGCAAGAAGTAGAAGATTTAATCGTATCACAACATTTAAGGAAATCTCTATCAAATTAGCTGACTACTAAGAAATTGAAAGACATGCCAATGACTGGACAACACAAAGCATATACACTTTTAAAAATGAGCCCAAGCCAAAATTCATTATTAAATAAACACTCATCAACCAAGGCAACAACCAAAATCTGTACTAGCCAATGTTTTCTACAGAAACTGAACCAATTAGATGTATGTACAGAGAACACTTTATTTTAAGGGATTGACTCACATGGGGGCTGGTAAGCCAAAATTTTCCAGTGCCAGCCAGTAGGCTGGGAACCCAAGGAAGAGCTGATGTTTCAATCTTGAGTCCAAAGGCAATCTGGAGACATGTAACAACAAAAATACACAAACTACTTATATTACTGTTAGGTACTCCTAAGCAAGTATTTATATGAGGCAAGTTTCTGGGTGATAATGTATTAAATACCTTAAAAAATATTTTAGTGAAATGAATAGATATAATTAAATTGATTGGTTGCTCCTGATTGCACTGAACCAGTGGGAAAGGAAAAGGATGAGCTCAAGGATTCAATTTCTTGGTGACAAAATCTGATTTGGGAACTGGAAAATGTAGTCACTAGAGTTAAAATGCAAACTTTCCTGAAAGGGACCATATGCAAACCCTTGTTTTTATTGTGCAAAATGTAATACTATAAAAATTTTTCCAAATGCTCCACCATTGTTTTACAAGAAAACACCGTGCATTTGGAAGATTTGACGCTTCAAACACTTAGGGCTTATGTCACCGTTTGCTATCTATTCCTAACGTAATTACAAAGATATGCAGGGTATTTTTTTGGCATAAAGTTTTCAATGACTAAAAATATACATCCTAGCTGAATTTTGCACATAGATTTCAGTGTATATTTGTTAACTATACTGAAAAGAAAATACACAGCTTTCTCATGTTGCTTAGAGGAATTATAGAATGGAAGTAAAAATAATTTTATTTCATATAAAATATGTTTTACTGAATATTTTCAAGGCATCATTATATGATTGACTATTCAGTGATGTTAAATATGGATTATTTAGATTTACTTTAATGAATCTAAAGACTATAGTTGGCAGATTAATTATTGATACATAAATGGTTTCAAGTCATCAATATTTATTTTCATAAGTAAATTAAATACTTCAAAAATCTTCTCATCCTAAGACTTTTGTTTTATCAAACTATTTGTCTCTTCATTATATCACAATGTTTGATTTCAAACCCCATTCAAGTTCAGATTGCTAAAAAGCTTCTATTTGTATATTTGGATCAATGAGGATTTCCTTTACTATTTTCACTATTTTCCTTTAGAGGAGAAAAAGGAATAACCACTGGTCAAACCAGCCATAAAGATTATATTTCTGAAGCCAGAGTGCATGAAATTCTCTTCCAGCAAAGACTAGAATATGAGAAGATGGAATGACCTTTAGAGAACATCTAATTCATCAGTATTATTACAGATTAGAGACCTAGATCCAAGGAGGCAAACTTATTTTCCCACAGTTAGACAGCATGCTAGGACACAGAGTTTATGATCTAGAATCCCAAAGCAATGCACTCTTTCCACATATCTCTGCTAAGTCAAGAAGAGACCCTCCATGGCCAAGTGCTGATTTTTTTTTCAATTTCAAATCTATGTTATTATTGGATTAAAATGGCATATAAAACCATTTTCTATCAAGTAATTTAAACATAGTTATCATTTTCCCTTTTACATTTATTTTATAACATAAATAATGCATATTTGATGGTTAGAATGACCACATAACTTACTGTCCAAACCAGCACACTTTTTAAAAGGTTGAGGCTACTAATAATTATACTGAGATAAAAGGCAACCCAAAACATAAAGCCACTCTATGAATGAATGGACAATCAAATTAAGATATCAGTAAGCAAAATCAAAAAATAAACCCATTCACCCCATCTCCTCCATCTAGGCTGAGCTATATTTTGAATTTTATCATTATGGATATATCTATGCACATATTTTTTTGTCAAAAGGATCAGTATTGTTTTGCAGTCTGTTTTTATCAATAAATGATGTGTTAGAATCATTTATCTCAGTAAATAAATATTCACGCACACTTAATGTTTGAATGACTGCTTAGCATTGTGTTGTTACTCTTATAATTGGCCTAGTCATATTCAAACAGAGACCACACTGTTCACTCAATTAGTCACCCTAGCTTCTGGGGGTCAAGCATATATTATCTCTGGAAAGTAAATATGTAACTACAAAGGTTGCCTCCATTTCCATCTTTCTACAAACAAACACCTAAACAACCAAAAAGCCACAGGCCTAGACCAGTCAGGCAAAGGCCAAGCTATCAGAAGATACATCACCAACAAGTAACCAGTTCAATCACACCCAGGATACTTGCTGAGTATCAGCTTTGCTGAAAAGCATGGCAATTCACCAAAAATAAAGCAAAGTTGTTGATATGACCAGAGTATCAGTTTAAGAGCCTATAAATTTGGGCAGAGCCTGGCAAATAAATCAACGATTATTACGTTTTTATATTTTCAAACCAGTACAGCAAGATGAGTCTTTATGAAATTATCTGCCTACAAGAAATAAAGTCATGAAGCTATGCAAATCTACAGATATGTATGTAAATTTCAAAAGGCAATTAGCACACTGAAATTTGTTTGAATGTCTTATTATTAGATTACTTTCACAAATAATAAAGAGTAGTTGAGGATTACGGAAAGCCATTTATTCAGCAAATATTTATTTGGTCAGTTTTATGTGTCAGCCATTTTAGGCACCATGGCAAATAGAAAAGTGAGTCAACCTGAAGTCTATTTTAAAAGATTTATTCTTGATGGGTAGAAAAGTATGTGCCCACTTTGAAAATCATACATGTAAATGCATGGTAGAAACATTATAAAAATGCAATTAAATGATGTTATTCATGCTTGATGGAAATCGGAGAAGGCTAAATCTACATCTAACTGGGTCTAACTGGCTGTATACTCAGTAGATGTGGATAAAATATATCTTCATACAAGAAATGTCATTGCTCCCTGAAGGAGTTTTAGGACAATCATTCCCAGTGGAGAAAACAGCAGCAGTAGCAAAAGCAGACCAATAAGGAAGAAAGCGATACAGGATTAAAAGAGTTTGTAAAAGAGTCTTTGAAACAATATTGGAAAGTGCTGCAAGGAAATATGGAGCTCCTCGAATGGTAAAGTAGTGAACATGGACTTGATGATTTTTGTTTAAATAAATTAAGCTTATTTTTAATAACATGATTGAGGTATAACTGATATACAAAGAACTGTACATATTTAATGTTCGATGAGCTTAAACATGTGCAAACACCTGTCATCCAATCACTACAATCCAGGCAACAGACATATCCAAAGAATGTATGGGACAAGGTAGCTGATGACAGATTAAACAACATGGATTTAATCCTATAGGCAACTTGAAATAATTATTAAGATTTTCAGCAGGAGTCTAAGATATGAACTGCTGTTTAACCCATCATCACCTCCTTTGTCCCGCATATCTCCCTTCTCTTGATGCTGTCTTCTCACACAAATCATTTTGTGTTCCTGTCTCTTCAAAATGCCATGTGCTCCATGCACTTGAGAATTATTATTTTTTTAATTCTGTTTTGTAAGACTTCTTAAGGCTGGACTCAGAGAAGGTTGAGGTTGCTGATCTTCCTCCATGACTTTACCTTAGACACATCCATCAGAAGTACCACTTCTGAATGCTACTTGGAGCATACAGCCTGGATATCAGCAGGATGAATCTACTTAATTCTGCTGTTATACTGTCACATGTGGCCAGAAACCATAGGCTTTTAGGGAGAAAATTGTTAAATTTCACTCCATTTTTCCTTTTATGATAGTATATGACTTTTTTTTTTACAGAGCTGGTTTGTGTCTTTAATATATGGAGAGAAAGTAGAAGCGGGAAAGTACTGCTTTTCCATTTCTGTTACCATTTAGGCAATGAGAAGTATCATTCACAATTCCAATTTTAATTAAGGCAGTTATTCATGACCCAAAGAGGCAGAAACAGGACTCTCTCGGTCCCTTTGACAGAGCACAATATAGAGAAACTCACAATTGACTGAGCTGAGGTACCTGTTTTGAAAGTCAAAGGAATAAAAAGCTTTCCGGTGATGTAAAGATCAGAGTTTCTTACCTCTCTGGGGAGCAAATGTTAGCAGGGAGGCTGCAAAGTTAATTACTTCAGGAGGACAGGAGACAGGTTGTGAGTTGTGGGGAGCAAGAGCAGCAGAAACATGAAGGGAAAAAACCCTAGGTCCAAACAGAAAAAAGAGAAAAACTGAAGTTGTAGCAAGACAGGTACATGGGTAGGGGGGTTGAAGATATATGTATGCAGTAAGGATAAAATCAACACATATCATTGATAGAAAGTATGAAAATGATAAAAACATATGAAAGTATAAAAAATATTACCCTTAACTCAACTTGCAAGCATGATTACTCTGGACATTTTCACATGTTTATTTCTAGGCTTTTATTTATTTATTTTTTTTCTACTTTGGAAAACAGAGTCAAGACTATACGGTGTATTATATATTCATCATGCCCCCTCAAAAAACATTATATAAAATACACATTTTGCATGTCATTAAAATTTGGAGAAAATATTTGAAACTAAAATAGTAGGAAAAGCAAACCAACACAGTTCATAGTTAGCTTAGCTTTTCCTTAATAAAGCCTCTTGCTACCCATTATTCAACTTTCCACAATGGAGATGTCAGTCTATCAAAATGCTTCCTTTTACCACATCACAGAATTATTTTGAGTTAAAAAAAAGGGCTTTTGCTCAAACTCCTCTTTCTACACTTCCAAAACGTACTTTCTTTCTTTACACACACACACATACACACACACACACACACACACACACAGAGGAATCTTTTCTTCTCTTTGCACTGTCTTCCTATAAAGCAGATGGTGCTTCAAATTTCCTCGGTCCCTCACAAAGCTGTTCCTCTAGCAACCTCCCCTAAAAGACTGATTTTAAAACAAGCAAAGATGTTCTTTGAATCCCCTGCTAGTCAATCTGGCAGTCCAACCTAAAATGTTTCTAATTTTAAGAAAAGTAATTAACTTTACGACAAGATAGTTTAATCATAGCTGCAGCAAGGAGGTTAGGGTGCAAGGGTGTTAGAAATAATAACAAACATTCTTTCCTTGGAAAAAAATCCAACGAGGTTCAAAATCTCAACTCATTTCTAGTTCTGGCAGATACATATTTGCCTCCTGCTGGGTTTTGGATCAGGGAGTAGGTTGGAGAAAATCAGAGATCAACAGAAAAAAGATCTTAGGAAGGTAAAGGTGATACCTGTGTCTGGAAGTATGGAGCAGAGGGACTTTAATTCTTTTAACTAGTCCGCTGACCAGGGATTGAATTAAAGTTTAAATTTCAAAAATATTTGTGATTATAAAACCAGTGATTTAAAAGGGTTTTAAAATTTTAAATGAGATCTACAGGGGTCATAATTATAACAGTGACTAGTATGTATTGGGTGTTAGTTTTCTGCCATTCTTAAATTCATTGTCTAATCCTCACCTAGGATAATTGGGTTACATTAGAATCAATGAGTTGGTTCACATCAGAATGATCTGTAAGTTGAGTTCTATCAGAATTTTAACTCTGTATGAACAAAATTTAAAAAAAAATCCTCAAGCAAGACATTTATTCTTCTTGGTTTCACTGTCCTCATCTATACAATATCTGTATTAAAAGCCCTTGTGGAGATAGTCTCTGAACTCTGTTTTAGATCTTCATTTGGAGGCAAATTCACACTGAGTCCATTGTCTGTAACCAAGTATTTCTTCAATGCCTGCATACTGAGCTCTTATTGAATGCTCAGCATTTCTTTCTGGAAAGACCATTATGATACATTAAATAAGGTAGCACTTTGTTTGCTATTCCTCCCACTGAGAGAAGAATCCAATTTCGCTCTTTTTGCTTCAGATGACTTTAGGAACAGTTACTGAACAATCAAGAGAGACTCTGAGAGAGAACCGCCTGACTGACCCTAGCCAACGTGTAAAATCCATAAGTAATAGTAATAAATTGTAGTTTACAGCTTAGTTTCAGGGTGGTTTGTTATGCATCCATACATAATTGGAGCATCTGCTTGTTCAAAGCTATATTCCCCTCACTCTTTTGTATCGTGCACCACAGGTGAATCAAACAGTATACAATAATGGCTCAATATTTTTGAGGTATCCAATGTTTGGAAATTTCTGTATATTTTTCATCTGCTTTTATTTGGATTATTCACCTGATTCTGAGTTGATTCCATAAAACTTCAAAACTCAGGAAGCAATGGACTCTTGCGATGTGTCTGTTCAATAACATCCTACATCTTCCAGGAAGAACTTAGGGCTTTGAATCAGGGAGCAGGGATAGATGGAGGAAAGGAGATCCTACTGAAAAATGTGTTCAGCTAGCTCCTGGTCATATTTTGGTCACTGCAGTTTGGCCTTTCAAAAGTTACTTCACTTATAAGTGGGAGCTGAATGATGACACCACATGGACACAATGGGGAAACAACACACACTGGGGCCTGTTGGAGGGGGAGGGAGAGCATTAAGAAGAATAGCTAATGAATGCTGGGCTTAATACCTGGGTGATGGGGTGATCTGTGCAGCAAACCACCATGACACACCTTTACCTATGTAACAAACCTGCACATCCTGCACATGTACCCCGGAACTTAAAAAAAATGGTGAAGTAAATAAATAAATAATACAATAAAATTTCTCAAACTAAACAAAAAGAGTTACTTTACTTCTTTGGGTATCAGGTGCCTTCCTTTCAAATAAGGTGTTGATTTATGTGGTCTTGAGAACTCTTTGTTGCTCTGATCTTAAGTTTCTTTTTATAATATTAGAATAATATTTTATCTACATTATAGGGCTTTATGAAGATTAAATCGAGCATCGTGGGTAGTGTTTTTTCAGTCTCTGTGACTAAGTAGGTAATAAATGCTCCTCAACCATCATCGTCATCATAGATGATTCAAGGCCTGAATGGCAGAAGCAGAAGAGGAAAACTCTAGTGAAAAGTGCTACACACAGAACACAGCTTACCTAATTAAACACGCTACTGGCTAAGTTGGGGTGGCTTTCTGCCCCCACTACTTAAGAAAGAAAAATAGAAACGTCTCTGTATCTGCCACTGCATACCCTCTCAGAGCACAGACCAACTTTGTCCTTCCTTAAAAGTCCCAGGGTTTACCTATCAACTTTTAGGAAATAAATAACCAGCCTCAAAGCTTGATAAAGAGGGCATCAGTAGCAGCTCTAGAGGTTTGCTCCGATTTATATCTCGTCCTCCAGTAAAGTCTTCTGCTCCCACTCCTAGCCAACCCCGCTCAACGCCCACCCTCACTGCGGCACTGGACGCGCGGGGGATGCGGGGTTATTCCCCGAGTAGCCGCTAAGGGGAGCCGGACGCTAGACCGCCCTCCCGCGTTCCCATGGCAACGACACCGGCGGGCGCGTAGCCTGGAGAGCGAAGTGCAGGCTAAAGCAGGTGTCGATTGCAGTGCGCTCGCCGAGGCACCGGACCTTGGAGCCTCTGAGTCTGGCTACTGTTCCTCCGCCTCCCTCTCGGGCAGCTCCCTAAGCCGGCTGGGACGCGCAGAGTGAAAATGGTCCACCATTCAGGCTCCATTCAGTCTTTTAAACAGCAGAAAGGTCAGTTGGAATCTTGCTCCCCTCTCCCTGCGGGCGTCACTTCCCCCCCTGCATGCCCTTGCAGTTGTGTAGGAGCATCCTTTGCAGGCTTATGCGACACAGAGGTGGGGAACTCTGTGAAGTTCAAAAAAAAAAAAAAAAAAAAAAAAAAACAATTAAATGCCTCTTCACTCTGCATCCTAGATGAGTGATTTTCTGAGCCTCCGCACAGTGCCTGGGAGTAGCGGAATTCGTCATTTCAGGACTTGACTTAATGTATATCTCTGTGAAGATTGTTTCAATGCACTGCAGTAAACCGCGCTTAGTAGGGATTGTCCAAATAGCTCAGTAGAGCTCTGAGGGGTGAAGACAGAAATGTTCAACAATATTTGCCGTCTTCTGTGGTTCAAATGTTGAGTAATCTTCACAAAAATGTGTCTACTCCTTGAGACGCATTTACACAATCGTAAGATAAATGAATTCTTGGGAGAGTTCCAGAGCTGGCCTGTTGCAGTTAAAGGGGCTCTGTCACTTCCTTGGGAAAATTTATTGTTTGCCCATGTCCCATGCTTGATTCTGGGTTTCAAGTTCTTGATGTTAGGTTTCTCTTCTAGGGGCTTCGTATTATGTCTTTAGCTTCTCCCTCAAGTTTCTTGCTGGGCATAGTGACAAGAATCTGTATGTTCAAGTTATCCTCACTCTTTGATCTTTGTTTCTTATTTGGTTTAAAAGGCTTTTTACGGAGCATTCTTATTTTGAGGCACATTCACAGTTTTTGGAGTTTTATTATCCAGAAGCAATAATTAACACAATTGCCACTTTGCTGAATTAATAATGGCAATAAAGATACAGTTAACCATACAGTGCCTAAGATGTGTGGATTCTGGAATGCTAAATTTGTTCATTCAAAGTAAATATTTACTTAAATATTCTCATCCCTCACCCTCCAGATATTATTTGTATTTCTTTCGTCGACAGTTGTTTTTATGTAGGGCTTTTTTTTTTTTTTTTTTTTTTTTGAGATAGATTCTCTCTCTGTGTCCCACGCTGGAGTGCAGTGGCGCGATCTCTGCTCACTGCAAGCTCCTCCTCCCAGGTTCACACTATTCTCCTGCCTCAGCCTCCTGAGTAGCTGGGACTACAGGCGCCCGCCACCACGCCGGGCTAATTTTTTTTTTTGTTTGTTTGTATTTTTAATAGAGACTGGGTTTCACAGTGTTAGCCAGGATGGTCTCGATTCCCTGATCTCGTGATCCGCCTGCCTCGGCCTCTCAAAGTGCTAGGATTACAGGCGTGAGCCACCACGCCTGGCCCTTGATTTTTTTTTTTTTTTTAAACAAAAACTAGATTAGCACACAAGAAATAATTTCGAAGGGATTCCTGCATAAGACAGAATATGGGACTGACTGAGTTTCCAGTACCATTATTCTGTACTCAGTTCAAGCCCAAGTTCTCTAGGATGTTTCAAATATGTTGAAATTGGGAGTGATGTGTGAGACTGTGGGGTAGACAAAATTTCAGCTAGTATGCACTTCTACTTCAACTCTAAACGTTTCAAAGAAAGTTAAACTGCTTCAAGAAATTGTGTTCTCTTTCATCATGGTTTTAAACATGTATAAACTTTCAGAATGAAGACAAAGATGGTAGGAACTTTGCAACAGCCTCACAGAATGAATACCTCCTCTGATGCATTGGCTATGGGTGACTCATTTCTGGGATCTGGAAGCTTCAAATGACCCCCACAACAATGTATTATGTATGGATACATGTTGTGTTTTTAAGAAGGAAATAATTGCCAACTGTAGGACTGACTGTTATTGCTCAAAGTGAGTGATAAGAAATTGTGCAATTGCTGGCATTTCATATTGTTTCCTTTATGATGCATTATGAGCCATTTAGTTTCAAGTAAGTATAGTATTTACTTTACTGTTTAGCACAAAAGGCAACTTCAGCAAATGAATACAAATCTAGAGGAGTACTCCAGTAGGAAGGAAGCAAGATTCATTTTAGCTAAGTGGTTCTGGTTAATGGCTTCTTCATCCTGCATGGACATCAGGAAAAAAACAGACTAAATTGAGGATTAGCTATTTTTATTCTTCAAATAGGAAGAAGCAAAATAATTCTCTAGATGTTATCTGTCCCAGGAGGTATGCAACAGCAACAACAACAAAACATTCAGATGTGCTTTTCACCACAAAATTAACCTGGAAATTGCACATGAAAATGGAGAAAATTATCTGGTGGAACGCCGTACTCCTAGGTTCTAAGCTTGCCTTTGTTACTAGCTGAGAAATCAACAAAGTGGTTAATTTCTTTGGACTTTGCTTCATATATAGGATGAACAGAATACATTCCTAATCCCTTTGGCCTTTTCTATCTCTCTTCCTCTGTTTAATGGGAGGGACAGTTTGCATGTGAAGTCAGAGATGATTTCTTCCAGGACCAGATAAAGAGGAGAGCCTTGCTTTTAGTTTACTTTTACAAATTGATTTAGCTGAAAAATCCAGTTGATGGAATTTACTTTTGTTTTAATCGGGTGAGCTCAATGTCTCTTTTAAAAATTTTGATTTCAACTTTAAAATATCTAGATATATCCAGAAATCACCCTTGTTATATTATTTTAAAAGGTTCCACCCTTAATTGAGAAACAGACACACTCAATAAATAAATTCTACACAAGGCATAGGGATTCTCCTTTATATTTGAGAGCTATGTATTAACCAATCCCCAATCAAAATTGGTTTTAATAAGTAAGTATAAGTATAGTATAAATAAGTATAGATGCCAGACTTGTTATCTGTGAAATGAAATACTGTATGTAAGCCTTAATTTATTCATTAATTTAATCTCTGGTCTTTATTTTGAGCCCTGGATATGAATCCAATGCATTCTACTTATAGGTTATGTCATTTGATATCACTAAGCCACAGTTACTGCTTATGTGAAATGAAGATAATTTTATCTATCTTGCAGTGTTATAAGGTGTTTAGCAGTTTGTCTGACACACAGTTGGGACTCAAAAAATTTAGTGATTTTTCTTACTAAAATTCATCCAGGCTCATTCATCTTTGGTTGGCTCTTTAGTAGTATATTGGGCTCTTAGCAGTTCCCTTATAATTTCTTGCCTTTTTTTTTTCTTTTGCATCATGCAGCTTTATTACTTTGGGATTCATCTTAAGGAAAACAGTGGACTCCAGACCATCTACAGATGGTTCTTTAAAATAGTCTGGAGTTAACAATCACAAACTCTCCGCAATTCATATGTCCATCCCTCAGGAAAACTTCCAAAGCATCCCCATAGAAATTTTTAGGTTTGCAATTAACTTTATAATCTAAAATGTTTTGCAAGAAATGGTATTTATTCCCTCTCCACTCTTAAGTACCATGCTTTTGCTGCGTGTATGCCGGGGACTCTGCTTAGTAATAGCATTATTCGGTACTCTTTTGTTGGTGAATCTGGTGCTGCAAAACCCTCCTCCTTAAAGGAATTGGTACAGTAGGGAGTCTGAGAGATTTGCTAAATACTTTCATGAGAATTGCAGACAACTCTGCACTTCTGTAGGAAAATGTTGACATTTTGTTTTCTGGCAGTGCCAGTTGTGTTTATGAAGGAGATATACACATATATTTTTGAACTTTAATCCACTGTAAATTTTAGATTATCTTATTAAGAGGCTTAATAGGTTAGGAAGTAAAAAGTGAGACACCTGTGCAGTGGTGGGGAGGGGGAGGCAGTCTGCTTATTTTTGATGTCCCAAGGGTAAATTGGAGTGTATTATGGTTATAGACAACTGGGAGTGTATGTTTGCTTTTGTCTTAGCACATCTTGTAAGAACACATTAGCTGACACATCAGCAGTTTTTTCTGGGGAAAGTCCAACTTTGCTTCCTAGCCTGGCTTTCTATGTTTGCTTGATTTATGATGAACTCATGTGTCATACAAGGGTGGGCAAGAAAAGGACAATGATAGATCTGGCTTCTGGTGGCTTCTCCTTACCAGTACAGCTACCAAGACTTTTCATAGAACAATAGATCAAATCAAACACAGCCTGTCCAAAAAGACTTGGGCTTAATGGGATCAGCAAAGGCTGTTAAGTGATTCATCATTATTCTAAAGGACATTTGGTTAAACGGAGAATGTTTTTAGTAATTCCACAGAAATAAGCATTTACTACTCACACAACTCATTTAATGAGTATTTTACGCTTATATGGAGACTTACAGACCAAAGTATTTTCTTTCTCTTTTTCTCTAAATAAATTAGTTGCTATTGCAAGTGTACATCCATAAAGCCACTTGGCACAACTATCCTGCTTTGTGTCGAGTTCTGACTTCAAATTACTTAGAAGGACAAACCTGGGGAAAATATCTTGTTTCAGAATCTCTGATATCCACTGTTTTCGTCTCCTTTTCTCCTAACTGACATCCTTACAATCTAGAACCTCCCTATACCCTTATATTAGAGAAATAAGAAAAAAAATCTGGAGCCATTTATACAGTGACAAAATTTCATTCACTCATTGTGCTAACTCTTCCTGGTATTTTCACAGTCTATTCTTTTATTTATGACTAAAGCTCAGGAGGCATTGTCTCTCATTAAAGTAATTCTAAGTTGTATAGGAAAAATCACTGGGGGAGATATTTTAAGGTAAGGAGTTGTACTTTTCTTAGGCTGGTACTGAATATCAACCTGGATTAGAAAGAATTGGGAGTCTAATTTAGAGCCCATCTGGTCTTCTACTCTGTCCTTTAATTTTCACCCTTCTCTTTCTTTCCTTACACAGACGGTTTCCTAGATATTTGGAACTCCAGTTCTCCATTAACAATCCCCCAGTAAGAGTGAGCCAAACTATAAAAAGAATATAGAGATATTTCAACCCGAAAAAAAAAACACAAGTGTCTGGGACTGTATCTTAAAAAATCTTGCATATATACCTCAGATGGCTCAGAGGAATTACTGTGTTAATTCAAAGTAAGAACACTGCTGTTTAAAATGATGGCTTTGAATTAGCAAGAATAGTAATATATGTTATGTGATAAATATATATCCTCTACTTAGTAAGGGAGAGAAGTGATGGAGTTTAAAATTAATTCTATCTAAAGTAATTATAATTTTAAAATGTGTTTCAAAGCTATCTAGAATTTTACTCATCTAAAATAGCACATTCCTTGATGATTCTAGAGAGCTGAAGTTTTCATTTGAATCTGGGATTTGCAATTATATTCTGCACATGAATGTTTCTGAAAATAATATATTTGGAGTTGATGATTATAAACCAATTTATCAAAAGACAATTTAAACTCAAACCCTTAAAAAATCCAAGAAAAATTCAACCTTCTCATCATTATTTCAATATCTTATAAGTCTGCAGATGTTTATTTAATGTTAGCATAAAAATTATGGCTCACTTTGGGAGGCCGAGGTGGTGGATCACTTGAGAACAGGAGTTTGAGACCATCCTGGTCAACGTGGTAAAACCCCGTCTCTACTAAAAATACAAAAATTGGCTGGGTGTGGTGGTGGGCACCTGTAATCCCAGCTACTCGGGAGGCTGAGGCAGGAGAATCGCTTGATCCAGGGAGGGGGATGTTGCAGTGAGCCGAGATTGCACCACTGCACTGCAGCCTGGGTGATAGAGTGGAACTCAGTCTCAAAAGAAAAAAACAAAACAAAACAAAACTATGGCTTAATGTAATGTAGTTGTACCTTGTTGAAAAGAGCACTGACTCAAAGTTCCTTGAGATTGACCCCTGTTACCATCTCTGTGTGTTTGAGCATTTACCTTTTTTGAGCAATAGTTTCCTTATCCAAAGTTTCAGGACAGTAACATCTACCTCTCAGGATTGTAGTGAATGATAATAATAAAATAATAGCAAAACAACAGCATAAGCTAATATTGTGTGGACACTATTACGCATTGAGAGGTGAAGCCCCCTGGACTTCCTGGGTTGAGTGGGAACTTGGAGAACTTTTCTGCCCAGCTAGAGGATTGTAAATGCACCAATCAGCATTCTGTAAAAATGCACTAATCAGTGCTCTGTGTCTAGCTAAAGGATTGTAAACCCACTAAACAGCACTGTGTAAAAACGTACCAATCGGTGCTCTGTAAAATGGACCAATCAGCAGGACGTGGGTGGGGCCAAATAAAGGTATAAAAGCTGGCCACCTGAGCCAGCAGCAGCAAGCTGCTCGGTCCCATCCATGCTGTGGAAACTTTGTTGTTTCACTTTTCATAGTAAATCTTGCTGCTGCTCACTGTTTGGGTCCGCACTACCTTTATGAGCTGTAACACTCACCGCGAGGGTCTCCGGCTTCATTCCTGAAGTCAGCGAGACCATGAACCCACCAGGAGGAACAAACAACTTCGGATGCGCCACCTTTAAGAGCTGTAATACTCACTGCAAAGGTCTGCCACTTCACTCGTGAAGTCAGCCAGACCACGAACCCACTGGAAGGAAGAAACTCTGGACACATCTGAACATCTGAAGGAACAAACTCTGGACACACCATCTTTTAAGAGCTGTAACACACACTGGGAGGATCCGTGGCTTCATTCTTGAAGTCAGCGAGACCAAGAATCCACCGGAAGGAATAAATTCTGGACACACCATTGTTCCCAAAGTTCAAAGATATACACTCACTGCATTATTTTATACTCCCTAAGGCTTTAATAATTTTATTATTATTCTTATTTTCAAGGTAAGGGATTTGAGGTTGAGATAACTTATATGCATTGCAAGTTAACTTTTTTTTTTTTTTTTTTTTTTTGAGACAGAGTCTCGCTCTGTCGCCCAGGCTGGAGTGCAGTGGCCGGATCTCAGCTCACTGCAAGCTCCGCCTCCCGGGTTCCCGCCATTCTCCTGCCTCAGCCTCCCAAGTAGCTGGGACTACAGGCGCCCGCCACCTCGCCTGGCTAGTTTTCTTTTGTTTTGTTTTGTTTTGTATTTTTTAGTAGAGATGGGGTTTCACCGTGTTCGCCAGGATGGTCTCGATCTCCTGACCTCGTGATCCGCCCGTCTCGGCCTCCCAAAGTGCTGGGATTACAGGCTTGAGCCACCGCGCCCGGCCGCAAGTTAACTCTTAATGAGTAAAAAGCTAGGGTTTGAACACAGCCCTCCCTGATGCCAAAGTCCCCCACACCCCCTTTTTTTTTAAGACACAGTCTTGCTCTTCTTGCCCAGGCTGGAGTACAGTGGAGTGATCTCGGCTCACTGTAACCTCTGCCTCCTGGGTTCAAAGTATTCTCCTGCCTCAGACTCCTGAGTAGCTGGAATTACAGCTCCCGGTCACTATGCCTGGCTAATTTTTGTATTTTTAGTAGAGACGGGGTATCACCATGTTGGTTAGGCTGGTCTCCAACTCCTGACCCAGGTGATCCTCCTGCCTCAGCCTCCCAAAGTGCTGAGATTACAGGCGTGAGCCACCACGCCTGGCCCAAAGTCCACATTTCTAACCATTGTCCATTCCACAAAGAAGTCTAATTGTTGCAGGTTCTTTGGAGAATGAAACACTCAAACAGCTGAAAAGCATTTCAGTCCTGTCTAATTTTCACCACAGCTGTCTGGAGATAGTTTCCTTGCTCTACACCTTTTCCCCAAAAATATTATCAGAGTTCAGGGCAGATTTTTATTGTTTCTTAACTTCATCATGGGTAGCTCCCCATCCCTTCTGTGACTTCAGTCACCGTATATCTGAAATGAAAACATCTGGCAGAATGACCTCCATGTTCCCTTCTGACTCTGCAGTTCATCAAAAGTTACAGAAGTGTGAAATAATATTCTTAACCTGGAGTGTATTAGTACAACCATCCTGGCTGTCCGTTTGGTTATTCTTTCCTCTTAAATTGCACTGCAAGTAGCAATTACTTTAAATTCCGATTGGTTTCAATGCAACAGCTATGTAGGAAGCCTGCAGCAGCTGCGGGATACAGATTCACCAAAGCATGAATCTCCCATATTCACCCCCTCACTATAACCGAGATGTTGGCCTGCTGAAGAGAGAGGTTCCTTGAGGGTAAAACTGGGTTGCCTGAAAGTTATGTTACGGGAAGTATTTTGCAAATGCATTGTATTGGTTATGGTACATTTCTTATCATTGTACTCTTAATTACTAGGCTGACCCAAAGGCATTTCCTAAAAATACCTCCTGAAGTTGTGTATTTTGTTGGTGCACAAGTAAAATGTCAAATGCCATTACTTTCAATGGCAAAATCCTCAATAACTTTTACACCAACCTAATATATTTTATATTTGTCTTTGGAACACTAATAACAGCAATTTGGGAGGGTGGTGGTGGCTAATTTCTAAATGTGTGCACAAGATCTGGCTTTAAACACATACTCCAGCACTCCCTGATATCTGGAGCAATTTATTTCATTTACTTTAGCTCATTTTCCTACGTCTATACTATCTAGGTTTCCTAGCTTGTGAGACCTGAAGAATCACCTAACATTCTTGTTAAAATGCAAATTCTTCAGTCCCTCTAGACCTACCGAATCTCAACTCCAGGGCAGGAGACTAGAAATCAGTATTTTTTACAAAAATGCACCCTAAGAGAGTCTGACAATTGAGTCAATTTCAAAAACAATTTGCTAATACAATGCTATAACTATGTGCACATTAAATTAGAGAATGAATTTAAGTGAGTGAACTATAGTAAACTGCCAATTGATGCTATATGTATTAGTAAAGACAAGCTATATAGATACTAGATATACTTAGTTGTATACATGCATTTCATCCAATGGAAATGTAACTTTAGTGTTTTCCTAATGTTAACTATCTTCCTTTTTAAGGTTTTGTTAAGGTTCCTAAATGGCCTTGGCTGTCTTGTCTTATGTGTTCTATGCTCGTTAACTTCTCAACTGATTCATGTCAAACTGGACACTTTAATTGATGGGTTTTTAGACTTGTAGGGAAGAATGTTTAGTCTTTGTTTTCAGTTGTTCAATCATGTCCCTTGTAAATACCCCAAATGCTGTCAATTCTTTATCTTTGTTCTAGGTCCTGAACAAAGTTAGTTTCTTTTCTTTTCTTTTCTTTTCTTTTCTTTTCGTTTCGTTTTCTCTCCCTCACCCCCCCCTTCCCTTCCCCTTTCTTTCTTTTCTTTCTTCTTTCTTTTTACTATGTAACGTTTTGCAAAAGAGAGGGCTTTGCTGTATAGCCTCACATAAAGAAATATCTCAGAATGACTTGAAAAAATGCATAATGAAAGGCTTATAATTCTCCTTGATTTATATATAGGGAAAATGTGTATTAGGTTTGTGTTTCCTTATAAATTCACTTTAATAATGTAAAGTCATTGTAGGAAAGGCAATGTGTGAAATAAAAGATATTATGTCATAAAAATTGTGTTTGAATCTTAAGATGGTTACACAGTAAGTAGTCATGGGCAAACTGATTAATTTCAGTGGGTTTCAGTTTCTTTAGTTATGAAAACAGACATAAGTGCCGTTATTAAATTCTTACTCTTTGCCAGACATTTTTAAAAAGTGTTTTGCTTATAAACCATTTAATAAAAAGGAGAAATTCCTATTATTTCATTTCACAGATATATTAGTCAGGATTCTTCAGAGGGGCAGAACTAATAGGATAGATGTGTATGTGAAAAGGAGTTTATTAAGGAGAATTGACTCACAGGATCACAAGGTAAAGTCCCACGATAGGCTGTCTGCAAGTTGCGGAGCAAGGAAGCCAGTAGTGGATCAGTCCAAGGCCCAAAAGCTCAAAAGTATGGAAGCCAACAGTGTAGCCTTCAGCTAAAGGCCCAGGAATCCCTGGCAAACCTCCAGTGTAAGTCCAAGAGTCCAAAGCTGAAGAACCTGGAGTCTGATGTTCGAGGATAGGAAGCATCCAGCATGGGAGAAAGATGAGGCTAGATGCTCTTCCCTCTTCTCTTGCCTGCTTTATTCTAGCCTGGCTGGCAGCTGATTAGATGGTGCCCACTCAGATTAAGGGTGGGTCTGCCTTTCCCAGTCCACTGACTCAAATGTTATTCTCCTTTGGCAGCACCCTCAGAGACACACCCAGGAACAATACTTTGCATCTTTGAACCCAGTCAAGTTGACACACAATATTAACCATTAAAACAGATAAGGAAGTTGAAGGGCAGAGAAGTTAACTCAGAGTTCAGGGTGACACAACCAGGAGTGGTGGAGCTAAGGCACCCATCTTGTAGGCAGAAATATTATGAGGATTAGCAATTCTATATGAATAGTACCTCCTTTAGGGACTGCTATATAGCAGGCTAAATGCATGTGCTGTGGTCTCATGTTTGTGTCGCCTCCAAAATTCATGTTGAAACTTAACAAAAATGTAACAATATTAAGAGATGCGACCTTGAGGAGGTGATGAACTCATGAGGATAGATTAATATAGGATGAGTGCCTTATGAAGGGGCTAAGGAAAACTAGTTTGACTGCTTTTTGCTGATCTGCCCTTTTCCTATGCAAGGCCATACCATTTGTCTCTTCCAAAGGATGTAGAATTCAAGATGCCATCTTGGAAGTAGACTAGACCTTATTAGACACTGAACCTACTGGCACCTTGATCTTACTTCTCAGCCTTTGGAATCTTGAGAAATAAATTTCTATAACTTATACACTACCCAGTTTGTGGTATTTTGCTATAGCTGCACAAATAGACTAAGACAACTTTGTCACTAATGTATTTATAAAATGCCAGTAGTTCCCATACTTACTCCAAATAAATTAGATTAAAGATGATCCATTCCAAGGAAAAAGGTTTTTTGCTGTTTATCTGAATAACATCCACTAACTGGTTGGTTTCACCATTTCACACATTATCACTTTATTTTTTTATGTTTTTGTTTTCTAGTTTTATTGAGGTATAATTGGCAAATAAGGATTGTATATATATTTAGGGTGTCTTATATGTTTTGACATATACATACTTTGTAAAATGATTACCACAATCAATTAAAATATCCATCACCTCACACAATTTTTGGTGAGAATATTTAATATCCACCCTCTTAGCAAATTTCAAGTATATAGTACAGTGATATTAACTATAGTCATCATGCTGATATTCGATTTCCACAACTTACTCATCTTACATAACTGAAACTGTACCCTTTGACCAATATCTCCACATGTTCCCCAAAATTCTACCCTTTGATAACCTCCTTGTTATCAAACATTGTACTCTCTGCTTCTGTAAGTTCAACTTTGTCAGATTCCACATAAAATAAGATCATGCAATATTTATCTTCCCGTACCTGGCTAATCTCATGTATATATTTATATATCACATTTTCTTTATGGATTCATCTTTCAGTGAACACACATGTTGATTCCATATCTTGGCTATTCTAAATAATGCTCAGTGAACATGGGAATGCTGATATCTTTTCAAGATTCAGATTTCATTTTCTCTTTTGAATATACATGCAGAAATGGGAATGCCGGGTCACATGGAAGTTTTATTTTTAATTTTGGGGGGGCCCTCCATAATGTTTTTTATAATGGCTCTGCCAATTTACATTTCCAGCAGGAGTATATAAGGATTCCCTTTTCCTCACATCCTCACCACTCACGACTCCGTGGTACACTTGCAGCTGGTCGTGCATTTACATTCTACTTGCCTGAAGTTACTTTTAGTACAGACTGAACATTTCAACATAAGATGGTGTCTAACATAATGGGAGACAGATTATAGTTGCCAACTGGAGTGTAGAGTTCAAGTAGCTTAGATTCAAATGTTGTTTCTGTATAATTTCTGTATATGAGTGTATGACCTTTGCCATCATTTTTCTTCTCCAAGTTTCACTTCTTCTCCTATATAAATTGGGACTGATAAGGTTGTTTGAGAATGGTTTGTAGTAATACATACTAAAACAATAAGACGTTTACCAATCTACCTCCCTCCCACTTTTTCTGATCTTAAATCATCTTAAGACATTCTAACATGATTCCTACAAAAACTGAATCCACTAAAATTCAAATTTAACACAATTTCCTTATTGTTCAGTTCTTAGGCAGATTTTAAAAAAATCATAAAGTACCTTTAAGTTTCAAAATAACAGGATTTAAATTCAGAAATCAAAATTATCTCTGCTATAATTCTTATATAGCAGTGTAATTTCTGATTATGACCTGTTGTGCTGATAAATAATAGACAGCAATATTATTCATGGGGTGAAAGTATGGAAAATGGCATCTAAAAAGAATTGTATTAAGGCTGAAATTACGTCTTTCTTTTCACCATGTTGTATGCATCTTATAATATGAAATAATAAGAAAATTTATGATGTCAATCCCTAAGAACAGACAACAAATTGGGAGTTAAACAGTACACTCAAATCTCCTTACTGAGAAAAATATTGTCTTTTTAAAGACTGTCTTTGGTGTAATTTCTCCTTTGGGCCACTAATATTTTGAATGATGCATCTCTGTTTCTCCCACAGTACTCCAAGATAAGTGAGTTGGTGGTAAGCACCACAGTGAACAGCTTGCAATTAGTCATAGCTCTTACCAGATGTGAAGAAATCACCACTCAGACGTACTTATGCCTATTTAGACAGCATTACTGTAGAGTTTAAATCATGGATAGAAGTTACTTTTGTATATATATTCCATATTAATTCATGTTTTGTAAAACTTACTTTTACATGCTCTAAAGAAACACCGTATAATGAGAAAACTAAACAACGAATACATATATAAGGATACTCCGTTAAATATAATGTTTAAGATATTCTTAAAATTTTCCTCATGTAATCTGAGATTGATATGGAAATTACCATATTGTCTATAAAATGAAATGATGTTATGTAAAAAAGTAAAATGGGGTAGGACAATCTCTCTCTTCTTCAGACCTAGTATTGATCAATTAAAAAAAATTGGAATCGTGACAAGGCATCAAAGCTTTGAAATTATCAGATATCTCTTCCTTCAACTAAGATAAAAAATCTTTGCTGGGTGCGGTGGCTTTTGCCTATAATCCCAGCACTTTGAGAGGACGAAGCGGGCAGATCACCTAAGGTCAGGAGTTTGAGACCAGCCTGGCCAACATGGTGAAACCCTGTCTCTGCTAAAAATAAAAAATTACTCAGGTGTCGTGGCATGTGCCTGTAATCCCAGCTACTTGGGAGGCTGAGGCAGGAGAATCGCTTGAATCCAGGAGGCAGCAGTTGCAGTGAGCCGAGATCACACCACTGAACTCCAGCCTGGGCAACAGAATGAGACTCCGTCTCAAACAAACAAACAAACAAACAAACAAACAAAAAATATCCTTGATGTGAACTGTACTTAGCAAAAAAAAAAAAAAAGCTTAGTATATTTGAAGTTTATTTCTACCAAGAATATTTTGTCAGATCTAAATATATTCTTCAACTTCTCAGTAAATGAAAATATGTTACTGAATGTTTATTGAACACTTGAAAAAAAATGCTTGTCTTAAAGTCATGGGAGAATTTGTAATTTAACTTACCGCGTGCCAATCATCACTGTGTGCTCGATGTGCATTAACTTATGTAATTGTTTCAAAAATGCCAAAATAGATACTATCAGCTCTGTTTTGCAGAAGGAAACAAAGTCACAGAGTGATAAATAGTTACTCAGTAATATAAGTTTACAGAAAAGCTGGAATTTGCATGAGCAATATGGCTGTATCACTTGTTTTCATAAACACTATAAAAGTTTTACCAAGGTGGAGGAAAGGAACTGATACTAGTTCAGGGCCTACTGTGTGTCTGTCAATGTGCTGGCTATTGTGCACATGTTATGTTACATAGATCTTATATTTATACTTTGAGGGAAATCCCTATTTTATAAATAAGGAAACACACCCTGAGATGTTAAGTAAGTTGCCCATGGCCACATAGCTAATACATGGAAAACTTGGGATAAAATCCTATGAACCTGCTAGTACACTGTGAGATATATTATGTTTAAGCTTGTTTCTGCCTTAAGTCACCCTGAAAAAAAATGGTTTAAGAGTTAAATAAGGAATAATTCTGGCAAAGTGCGGAGATTATAGGCCCTTATGAAATTTAGTAATTTACAGGGCGCAATAGGGCTATTGACAAGAGACTCTGAGAATTTCTGTTTCAGGCTATATCGCACTTTCTATAGGATGTTCACAATCTCTAAATAATTGTTTTACCATCTCATAAAGACTCTCATTCCATGCTATTCTAAACCACCTTCCTTCAGAATACCTAATCTTTAGTGACATGTAATATACCTTTTAAATTTGGACTTAATATTTACGTTATTTCACCTGGATGTGCATAGACTTGAATGTTATGTTCATTGGGATTGGAAATGACAAGGAACCAGAGATGATGAAGTGACTTACCCTAAGCTCAATGCTTTTGTGTTTCTGCAAATACTTAACGAATGCCTACCATGTGCCAGGTACTGCACTAAACTGAAAATATAACATTTAGCAAAATTTGACATCTGCTGAGGAAGATCCACTTACATTTTCGTCAGTACTCATGGTGCTCCAACATACAGCTGTCTGCCAATCATTTTTATTGAAGAAATAACTGGCTGTCAGCATTTTAGACACCATCTTTAGTTAAAAAAAAAAAAAAAGGTGTTCTTGTGGTCAAGGAAACACTTAAAAATTTGAAAGCCAGCAGAACCGTTTTATACACAGCCATTGCCTTTCTAATCCTTGGAATAAACTCCTGGGAGCAGATCAAGCACTGAAATCCAAAATGTGCTGCCCATATTTATGTTTTGCAAGTATTTTAATACAATTTCAGAGTATCTAATTCTTCTTAGCTGGTAATGTAAGATGGTAATTGCATACAGACGCTTCAAATTCTTGTTCCATCACTTAATAACTGTGTCATTTTGACTGTTTCAAACATTATCTAAATCTGGACTCTTCCATGTGTAAAATAACACGTGCTTCCTATGGTTGCCATGAGGATTAAATATGGTGATATATTTGAATCAATTGGCACAATTAGTAGGACCAGTAAAGTGCCTGCCATAGAGTTGGCAGCTAAAACCTATTTAACAATGTTGAAGTTAACATTTCTTGATTATCAAAAGTATTAATCCAATTATGACAAACAACAGATATTTATTGGATATCTAACAAATAGCATTGATGCTAGAAAGCAGGGAAGGTGAGTATCTGTGTTCCAACTGATCACATGTCCTTTTCTCTGAGATAAGACCAGACTTCAGAATACTTCACATGGTAATCTCAGGATGGAGTTCATGTGAAAACGAAATCATTCTGTCAAATTTATTATAGAATCAGGAATATATCTCTGCTTGTTCCCATGGTGAAAATTAGTCAACATCACTTCTTCCTTTACACTTTGCTATGGGCACATGGCCCATCTTTATTAATTCTTTAAGGACAAGGTGGTAAATTTTCTGCTTTTATGAGTACTTGTGTGAGAGAGAAGGCATAGACAAAAGAAAACAAAAGAGGAATTAGAGGAAGGCAAAAAAAGTTTGGAATTGCATCTTATGATGTAGTTACAAAACTAATCAATAATCCAGGTATTGCTTACTTTATATTTTAAAACTCTAGGTATTATTTGCTTTACTCGAAAACCTTGTACAATATCATGTGTTTTACAGAGAGCAAGAAAAGAGTCTGGCCCAAGAGGCTCTGGTTATGATTCATCAGTAATCCTCCTTGGCCTGCCCACTGGGTACTCTTTGCAAAGGTGAAGGAAAAAGGTATAAATGTTCTCCCAGCTCAAAAATAGCCACCTCAAAAAATTTCCCTCATTTTGTCTTTAATCTCATGTCTTCCCTATTTCTTTTAACATATGGCTTATTTTTCATTAATACTTTCCCTCTTTTCTTTCCTCCTCTTCTTATTTTAGTCCTGATCTTGATCTTGAAACAAGCATAAATCTGAAATTATCACCACATAAATATATTATGCCTTAAATTCTTTATGAAGTTAGATATGTTTTGAACAAATAATTAAGCATAACTTATAACCACAACAGTACTGATACTTTTTGTCAAATAGAAAGTAATCTTCTCATGTGTATTTAAAGTTCATGTTATATACATTAAACCTCTAATACCATGAAAGGCATATGACCTTCCTTCAAGAATCTCTGAGACATTAATGCCATGCTCATGCAGTTCTGGCCTGGGTATCAATAATAGACTTGTTTTACAAAATATTGATGGAACTCTTACCATGTTTTACATTCTAAAATTTAGAATCTGTAAGCTAAGTTAAGCTTAGTATTATAAAGATGGCCAATAAATTCCTGTCCTTAAGAGAATCACAGCAATGGTTATAACAGACATTAAATAAACTTTTTAACCTAACTTTTATTTATTGCATATTTATGGTTAACCCCTCAAACTTCTTGCAGATCAGGTTTTGGATGAATCTTGAAACATAACAAAAGCACTCATTTACTCCTATTTTATTTACCCATTCAACAAATTTTACAAGGCACTGTGTAAGGTACAAGGGCTGTGGAGAAAAATATCAGAAGTGTTATTTGCTCTCCCAAGATCTCACATTCTTATGGTGAAACGGTTGGGGAAACATACATTAACAGTGGAGTGTAATAAGGATACTGAAGGGGTGTACACCAGGTGACATAGTTATGTGGGAAAGAAGAACCCTTGCCTAAGATGAGGAAATGGTTTTTTGGGAGAAGGTTATGGTTGATGTTGTGAGACTGTTGAGTTTTTGCTTGTTTGGCTTCATTTTGAAACTTGTTACCAGGGAGGACTTATGATTGTTCATGTAAGCACAGAGGTTTATGAGAGTTTTTGAAAGAAAACGTCATGGACTTCTTATTACTACATGGATTTTTGTGTTAATGAAAAATACTATTTACTGATTGACTTACACACTAGTAATTGATCCCGACTCAGTTAAAATAATTTCTTTTAATTTGTAGCTGGCACCTTAATCCTTACATAGCTTAGAGTTTGACCTCTAAGGCTGAGCTTTAAAATAACATTCAAATGTAAAATCTAAGTTTAGATATTCCTTCTGAAACTTACTATTGAAATTAAAGTAAAAACAGGTAATTTAAAGTTGTTCTAATAACGCCTTAAACTTGTGCAACTGTTTATAGTGTATAACATCAAAATACGATATAAAATCAATCACACATGTCTCAAGTATATGGAATTATTATCATTTTAATCAGCATTTTCACATGTGCCTTAATAGGAAATGATACTATTTGGCAGAAATTGCTACTTACTATTATAAGTCACTTGAGAAATGAGAATTGTTTTTTTTGTTTTTTGAGATGGAGTCTCACTCTGCGGCCCAGGCTGGAGTGCAGTGGTGTGATCTCTGCTCACTGAAAGTGCTGCCTCACCGGTTCACGCCATTCTCCTGCCTCAGCCTTCCAAGTAGCTGGGATTACAGGCGCCCGCTACCACGCCCAGCTAATTTTGTTTTCGTATTTTTAGTAGAGACAGGGTTTCACCGTGTTAGTCAGGATGGTCTCGATCTCCTGACCTCGTGATCCGCCTGCCTCGGCCTCCCGAAGTGCTGGCATTACAGGTGCGAGCCACCATGACCAGCCAAGAATTGTTTTAAAGGAGCTAATGATCCAGTGAAGAAGGAATCTTCCATAGTGTTAGGAAGAGCCTTGACAGTAGCAGAAACTGAAGGCTAAGTACAGTGACCTCCTTGCATGGAGAAGCAGATGTCCCCTGGCATATCCCCCTTCCCCTTAGAAATCATTTATCTGAAAGAGACGGGAAAAGACAGTTGGGGAGGAGACAGGAAGGGAAGGGGGAGAAGAAAGAAACAGACAGATCTATATGGAGAAACTGACAAATGCAACCCAAAATTTAGAAGCCATTTCAACTATCAATACCGGGAACCCAATTTTCAAACTTCTTTAGGAGGACTGTGGGTAAGAGCAAAAGTCATGTCCATTCTCCTTTGGGAGGCATGAGTGAAACTAGTCAAGAAACACCAATCAGCACAAGTGATGTGGTAGGTCCTGCACAAGTATGGGCTTGCTGGGCTGGGACCTGTTACCGACTCTAGCTGTTCACCAAGTCTAAATAGGCTGCTCAGGGGGAAATACATTTGTGCAATTATATTTACACATGATCTAAATTTTTGTTTTCTAGTTTTCAAATAACACATGATTATTGTAGGAAAGTTGAAAACTTTGAAATTGTTTCTTTTTAAAACTCTACCTGCTACAATTTTTTAAAAATCTTGAACAATTTGTATGTATTTAGATTCTGACTTTAATCTGTTTAATCTATTTCCAGCTTACTTAGGCTTAATTCTATGTTTCAGTGAATCAGTGTTCAATCTTTTTTGAAGTTTCCATATTTTAGTTATATATATTTTGATATAATAGCTCAGTTGAAGAGTACAACGTTGTGGATATTTTTCATAAAATACACAAATTATCTAATTGAATACATTTTTGTTACCGTCATATGTGAATGAAAATTTTACTAAAGTTAGGAATAGTTTTTTTTCCCAACATAACTTTTGCATAATCTTCTGAAATTCAATACTGTGAAAGGTAAGTCTAAATTTAGTCTTATATTTCTCTATCAGGGATAAGGTACTCTTTTCTGCCCAAATTCTTGTAGGTTTTCTCATTAGCAATGAAATTAATTTCCAGAAATTATGTAGGAGTACTGAATCTCTTTCTATCATTTTTGCCTGGTATGTAGGGAGAACTTTTGAGCTGTACAGTGTTGTCAGTCCAGCAAATTTATCCTAGTAACGCTTTAGTTATTATTCCTGATACCTTCAGATACCTCTTTGTTCAACCATCACAATTAATTGTATAAATTCAGGGATATACACTTTTAAATCAATAACATTTATTTGTTGACTTAATTTTGCCCTTTTCTCTACATTCTGGTAATGCTGCTTAAGATGGTCTTCTATGTCAATAATTCAGTTTTTCCACTGGTGCATTCTATTTTTTTCTTCAACAGTTTAAATATCTGCCAAGTTATATGTGACCCTAAATCACATTTTAACTTACGCTGCTCTGTTTTATTTTAATGTGATGTGACTTAATTTTTTGGGAATGTTATTATTTAAGAGAACATTGAAGATCCTGTCTATATTTTTTCATTTTTAAAATATATTTTATTTTTTATTTGTAACATGGTTTGTTAAAAGTTTTACTCTTCTGCAACCTTCAAAACATCCTCGTTCTCTTATGTTTATTTAAAAAAAAAAAGAAGCATTTTCATGTTCCTATAACTTAATTTCTGGTTATTGTCCTTGAGGGAAAGATTCTTTGCCTCGTGGTCATAGAGAATTTATGGACAGAAAAAGGAAAATGACTTACAGAAAACACAAGTGAGGTACAGAAGCAGCTGAATTGGTTATAGCTTGATGTTTGCCTTATTTAAACACAATTTGAACAGTTGGCCGCCTTTCATTGGTTGAAACTCGGTGATTGGTAAAAGAGTAGGTTAGTCTGTTTACACGTCCAGTTAGGTTACAGTTCGCTATGTATGGAGAAACGTTTAGGCTGAACTTACAAGGAAACAGTGTTAGGCTAAATTTAATTTAACAGGATCCTAGTTTGACCACGCTAATATCCCTTGATTAAAAATACAAAGACAGGTAGAGAGGGCTGACGAAGGGACTGTTTGGCATCCTTTCATCCCTTTGTATTAACAGCCGAGTAGCAATAGCCCAGGGCAACTGTGTCCATACGAAATAGAAATCCAACTGGAATTGGGATTTTTCATTGATCTTACTGGGCTTACCTTGGTGCAGTAGGAAAGAGAATCAGGAATAAATTAGATAAAAACATACAATATGTATAAAGTAGAAGCTAGACAAAAATAAATTTTCATTAGTAACTGGGTCTAGAGGCATGGCATAGCAGACTGAACAAACACTTCAAATACTAACTAAAAAAAAAAAAAGTCTTTACTACCCAAGGACTCATTTCTTCCTCAAGTTACTTCAAGACCCTGTCGCTGAACTGGCAGGTAAACTTAGAGCAAATAGTTATCCACCTTGAGATCTGGCTGACGGCTGGAAACGGAAGGCAGTGAGTTTTTAGTTTTTATTTAAGGAGAACATTGAAGATCCTGTCTACATTTCATTTTTTTATTTTAAAAATATATTTTATTTTTTAGGGTCTAGATTCTGGACTGGCCTATTATATAACTCTTTCCTAGTTTCCAGCACCGAGGTAGAAATGAAGATTCACTCATTTACTCCCTCTCTTCTTCCCCTGAATCTTTTTGACAATTTTCCTTCAAAATTTCAGATAGAGGGAATTAGATGCTTATCCTTAAGAAGCCATTTTCCTAGAATCTTGTTATAGATTGAAGATATTTCCAATATATAAATATTTATCACAATGAATGTGCCTTTTCCTTCTTTCATTTGTTTTTATGCTACCTAGATTGTATGTTTCTTTACCATTCTCTTTGCTTTCTTTTTTGCCCTAACACTAGTTTATTGATTTACAACTTCTTCAGTTATTTTGCAGGTATGTATTCTGGTTGTAATTCTGCTAATGGCCTTGCCTATGCCTGTTGGTTCAATACATATTAGATCATTTACACCTTTCATTATTATTACCTTGATTACATTTGTCAGTCCAAGAAGTTTTCTATAAGCTTATCATGTCAGTGGGCTGGGGAGGTCACAAAACGCTGATATGAACTCGACCCCCTCTTGAGACCATCACAAGAAAGAACTCAAAAATGAGTCATAAAATAGTGAAAGTACAGAGATTTATTGCAAAGTAAAAGTACACACTCAAGAAAGGGGAGTACACGTGTATGCGGGACATACCAACAGGGTTTGGAGCTTCTGTCTTTACGGGTTTCTTTAATCACGAGGTGGAATATTCATGAAGATTCCTGGGAAAAGATGATTTCTTAGAACTGTGGTGCCACCCATTTTTACACCAAATATAGCTGTTCCTGGACTGGAATGGTGCTGGTGGGTGGGGAATTTGGTATGCTGATGGGTGTATGATGAAGTCCTAGGTGAAACCTAGGTCAAATCCAGTGACATGTTTGGTCCGGTTGGTCTTAGCCAGCGTAGCCCACATTCTGCTTTTCAGGGTCTTATCGTCCCCTACCTTATGCAGCTATTTCAATAGTTTCCTTTTTGTTAGTCATGTGGAACTGCTGCCTGGATTTTTTATTCTCCTGTGACCGCACTGTATTATTTCTGTCTTACTTGGAATCTATCCAATTTTTCAGATTTCTTCAAGGCTAATCTCAGCCATGTTCCTCACTTCAGTTCCTTCTTCATTTCAATTCCTTCCTTCCTTTCTGCCCTTTCTTCCTTCCTTCCTTCCTTTCTTTTTTTGGACAGAGTCTCGCTGTCACCAGGCTGGAGTGCAGTGGCCAGATCTCAGCTCACTGCAAATTCTGACTGCCTGGTTCAATTGCTTCTCCTGCCTCAGCCCCCTGAGTACCCGGGATTACAGGCATGTGCCACCACGCCAAGCTATTTTTTATATTTTTTAGTTGAGACAGCGTTTCATCATGTTGGCCAGGATGGTCTCCATCTCCTGACCTCGTGATCCGCCTGCCTCAGCCTCCCAAAGGTCTGGGATTACAGGCGTGAGGCACCGCACCCGGCCTAAATTCCTTTTTACTTGTCTGTCACTACCAATTTTAACAAGTCGAAGAAGACATTCTCATTTATCTTTATATCACCGAAATTGAAGTCATTGCCTGACACACAGTTGATATTTAATTTTTAAATTAGTTTTGAAAAGTTGGAATGTGGCCGGGCGCGGTGTCTCAAGCCTGTAATCCCAGCACTTTGGGAGGCCGAGACGGGCGGATCACGAGGTCAGGAGATCGAGATCATCCTGGCTGACCCGGTGAAACCCCGTCTCTACTAAAAAATACAAAAATCTAGCCCGGCAAGGTGGCGGGCGCCTGTAGTCCCAGCTACTCGGGAGGCTGAGGCAGGACAATGGCGTAAACCCAGGAAGCGGAGCTTGCAGTGAGCTGAGATCCGGCCACTGCAGTCCAGCCTGGGAGACAGAGCGAGACTCCGTCTCAAAAAAAAAAAAAAAAAAAGGAAAAGTTGGAATGCAAGGGTGATGAAATCTAGACCTCTATTAAAATACTTTATTTAGTTCCTTTTCCTTTTTGCCATAAAAGATATTTTGCTGAAAATAGGTGATTCAGCAGGTGATTAGAGAGGCTTATGCAGAGCAGTACTAATTAGGAGGTATTGCTAAGACAACAGTTGCTGATTTCTCATTAAACACTTAAAAATTAATGTAATATATGTACATGATTGAAAAAGTCTGGAGATCTACTATGAAACATAGAGCCTAAGATTAACAATACTGTATTGTAGACTTAAAAATTTGCTCTTCTCTCCATAAAAGTGAAAAACAAAAGGGAGAGGAGGAAAACTTCTGGAGGTGATGAATAAGTTCAGGATATTGGGTAGTGATGATGGCTTGATAGTTTCACAGGTGCATAATTTCTCCAAGTACATCAATTTGTATGCATTAAATATATGTTCTTAAATGTCAATCATACCTCAATAAAGCCATTACAAAATAATGAGATGACAAAGACAAAAAACAAACAAATAAACAAACAAAAACCTTCCAGTATATCCTGTCCCACCACTTTGCACTTCCCAGGCCCTGTCCCCAAAAGCAGCCTCTTTAGCTCTTACTATTTTTTTCTGGTACATTCTTCCATATTTCTAAATTGTATACTTATGTTGCAATTTATTTGTTAAATTTAGTTATCATTAATTTCCTGTTGAATTATTTGAAATTTAACATTTCATAGTACCTCCACAATTCTTCTTTCCTTGTTTGCTCAGTAAATAAGTATCAACTTTGTTTAGTCAATGTTTATATTATTTTCATATTAAAATTTTTTAATGTGTAGTCAAATAGAAGTTAGGTGGTATCCTAAGATTGATTTCTCTTCAGGTAAGATTTTTTTTTTAAACAGTCTCTTAAAAATGTATTTTATATTCCTTGTAATTCTTTGATAATTTGTTTTAATGTTCCAAAGTGATTTACTAAAGGCCTAGCAATAATATTTTCTTATACTCAAGCTTATGAAATCATAACTCTTTTTTTTTTCTCCGTCTGAAGATGCCCCTTCATCTTATCTGTCTCATTCTGCTCCAGTGAAGAGCTGTTAGCTTTCTGAATTAGTGCCAGTGTGTCATACTGGGACTTCACTGTCTGATTTTCTTATATTAGGGCTCTTTTCTTGATTCTGTGTCTTTCAGTTTCTTTGCTCCCTGTTTTACTGAGACATATTCTCCAGCAGCTTATTGAAAAACAGTGAAGAGTTGATTTTTTGAGCCTTTGCATATCATAAAATGTCTTTTTTACATTTCTGTATAGTTGAATGATAATTTGACTGGATAAATAATTCTAAGATGGATTTATTTTCCTTTCAAAACTTTTATAGCATGATTCTGCTGCTGACTTCCGCACAAATGTTATGTTTAAAGAGTCTAATATCATTCTGGATCATTCTTTTGTAAATGTTTGTTTTTCATTTTCTTTCGGTTTTTCTCTGAAAGAACTCATTCATCCACAACTCTTCTGTACTGTTGGGGGTCTTCTCGTTAATTTGGTGTCCCGAAAATTTTTTTCTTTCTTTTTTTTGAGATGAAGTTTCACTCTCTTTGCCCAGGATGGAGTGCGATAGCATTATCTCGGCTCACTGCAACCTCCGCCTCCCAGATACAAGCGATTCTTCTGCCTTAGCCCCCCAAGTAGCTGGGTTACAGGTGCGTGCCACCACACCTGCTAATTTTTGTATATTTAGTAGACACAGGGTTTCACCATGTTGACCAGCCTGGTCTTGAACTTCTGACCTCAGGTGATCTATCCGCCTCGGCCTCCCAAAGTGCTGGGATTACAGCCGTGAGCCACTGCGCCCGGCCCCTGCTGAAAATTCATAATGCTGATTCTCGGCATGGTTCTTCTAGTTGTTCATTATGTTGGCCACTTTGTGAGCAACTTCTTTTCAATCTATAAATGGATATCTTTCAGTTGTAGGAGATTTTCTTGTATTATTTTTATAACAATTCTCAAATTTTTAATCTTACCCATTTCCTTTCTCACGCTACTATAAAGTAAATGTTAGAATTCATGGTTTGTGTTTTGATTTTTTTATTATATTCTTTCTTATTTTTCACCTATTTGTCTTTTTTTCTTTTTATTCCACTCATCTATATATTCCAAATGAAATAAATATCTATGTATCTACACACATGTGTGTATGCTATATATACAACCTCCTAGACACATATGTAAGTAATTTAGATAACTTTATTGAGCACATATTGTAAATTGCACATACTTAAAAGTATATATTTTGGTAATATTTGACATATATATGCACCCATGAAACCACAGTGACAATCAAGATAATGAAAATATAGCTCATCCCTAAAAGTTTCTTTATGTACGTTTATGCCTCTGTTCTGTCCCTACCTCTCTCTTATATCTGCTAAGTGTCCACTAGTATGCTTCTGTCACTATAGATTGCTTTGCATTTTCTAGAATTTTACACAAGTGACATAATACAGTATGTATTTTTATCCTTTTATTTCACTCAATATAATGCTTTTTACATTTAAGTTGTATATATGAATTGCTCATTCTTTTTCATTGTTGATTATTATTCCATTATAATGTGTATTCAATTTCTTTTGCTGCTGCAAGAAATTACCACAAATTAGTGCATTAAACAATAAATTTATTCTCTTACATTTCTGGAGATTGAAGTTCAAAATGAATTTCACTTGGCTGAAGTTGAATTGTTGCTATAGCTGGTTCTTTCTGGAGGCTCTAAGGGGAGAACCCATTTTCCTGCCTTTTTCAACTTCTAGTGACTGCCTGTATTTTTGACTTGCAGCCCCTTCCTTATATTTTCAAGGCAAATCACTCCAATTCCTGCTTCTGTTACCAAATGGCCTTCTGTTGTGTAGTCAAATTTCCCTTCTGCTCCAGCTTATAAGGACATTGGAGATGATATGGCCTACTCATATATCTAGGACAATCTCCCCAGCTCAAGAGCCTTAACCTAATAACATCTACAAAGTCTGTTTTGCTATATAAGATTAATTCATAGGTTTTGGGAATTAGGACTTGGATTATTCAGCCTATCAATATGGATATACAAAACATTGCTTATCCATTCACCCTTGATGGTCATTTCAGTTGTTTCCAGTTTGGCAGCTATTACAAGCAAAGCTGCTGTCAACATTGAGTACAAATCTCAGTATGGACATATGATTTCCTTTTTCTTAAATAATTGGGCATGGAATGACTGGATTATATTCTGGGTGTATGATTAACTTTTTAAGAAACTGTCAAACTTATTTTCAACATGGTTTTCTCAGTTTTCATTCTCACCAGCAGGAAATATGAGACTTCTAGTTTCTTCATAAACTCACTAACTACATACAAATGTTAGTATTCTAATAAGTGCACGGTGATGGTATCTAGTGTGGTGTTTATTTGAATTTGCCTAATGACTCATTATGTTGTATTTATTTGACATCCACACATCCTCCTTAATAATGTATCCTGTCAATTTTTGTGTTTTTAAAAATCAGGTCATCAGTGTGGAGTTTTGAATGTTCATTTTATATTATGGCTACAAGTTGTTCACCAGATATAAGATTTTCAAATCTTTTATCCCAGTCCATAGCTTGTCTTTTCATCCTATTAACAGGGTATTTTATAGAGAAAATGTTTTTAATTTTGATGAAGTAGAATTTTTTTCTTCTATGGATCATGGTTTTATATTAAAATATATTTGTATAACTGAGTGTCACAAATGTTTCCCTTCATGTTTCTTTCTAGAAGTTTTTTCATCATTTTATGTAGGTATTGCATTCGTAACTGTTATTCATTTTGCATAAATATCTTAATATATGGATCAGAATTTTTTTTGTCATATGACCATCCAGATGTTTTGACATCATGTTTTGAACACAATGTCCTTTTTCCCCTGAATTGCCTTTGCAATTTGTCAAAACTCAGTTTTCCCTGTGTATGTGGATCTGTTACTGGGTTATTTCTGTTTCATTACTCTACTTGTCAATCTTTACAACAACTTCATACTGTCTTGATTACTGTATCTTTATAGAAAATATTGAAATCATTTAGCAATACTCCTTCAAATTTGTTATTTTAATGTCTTTTTAGCTATTCTGTGTTTAATTTTACATGAAGCTTAGAATACAATTTCAACTCA